>NW_015388407.1:241006-243485 GCF_001527695.2 Protobothrops mucrosquamatus
CTTCTCCAGGGAGTCCTTCCTTCTCATTAGGTGGCCAAAGTATTTGAGTTTCAACTTCTGGATCTGGCCTTCTAAAGAGCAGTCGGGGTTGTTCTCTTCTAGGACTGACCGGTTTGAACGCCTTGTCGTCCTCTTCTTACATTCCAGGTTCCTATGGAGAAAAGATCTTTCCTTTTCACCACCAGATGCATCCACAGCTGAGCGTCCTTTCGGCTTTGGCCCAGTCGCTTCACTCTTTCTGGCGCTACTAGTACTAGCCCTCTGCTCTTCCCCAGTAGCATATTGGACACCTTCTGATCTGAGGGACTCATCTTCCAGTGTCATATCTTTTTGCCTTTTGGTACTGTCCATGGGGTTTTCATGGCAAAGATACCGGAGCGGGTTGCCATTTCCTTCTCCAGTGGATCACATTTTGTCAGAACTCTCTGCTCTGACCTGTCCGTCTTGGGTGGCCCTGCACGGCATAGCTCATAGCTTCACTGAGTTAGGCAAGCCCCTTCGCCACCCCAAGGCAGTAATTCATGAAGGAGGGTGGTAACTTTAAACCAGGGGTAGTCAACCTTGGCTCTTTTATGACTCGTGGACTTCAATTCCCAGAATTCTGGGAGTTGAAGTCCACGAGTCGTAAAAGAGCCAAAGTTGACTACCCCGGCTTTAAACTATCGCTAAAAGAATGGTGAACCATTCTTTTTGCTTGTTTAGTTTAGGCTGAGCAACTAGAAAAAATATTTTGCTTTTTTTCAGTTGTGGACAATAACAGTTCAGTAATCATTTCACCTCGTATCAGTCAACCATTTGGGTTTCAGTTCACACGGGAGAGTCAAATATAAGACATGTTCTTGGTAATGAGTATTTACTCAGTGGGATGCCTCTATTTTCCGTGGTTCTCTGGAGGCTCAGTTGCTACAGAGGCATGACTGAAGCACCTGCCATTTCTTCAAGAGGGCAGGGATCTGTGCATGATTGGGTACTGCCTCCTCTTTCAGAGCGAACTCTTATATTCACTGTTTTGGTTTTTACACCTACCCAACTGTCGTCTTTTAACTCTCTTTTCTGTAATGCTTTCTTTTCTGTTGCTCCGTGTACGGATTCTCAGAATAACAGCCGTTACAAACCTATTCCTCTTTCATTTTATAGTTAACTGGGAAGACTTCTATATGGGAAGACGTCTTCACTAGACCACAACTTTGTACTATGTTACTCATCTTTTCCTGAGAAATCTCTCCCCCTTTGTGTTGCATCTTCATTCTGTGTGTGTATGGTTTGTCTCTGTGTGTGTTGATCAGGATAAACTGCATCTCTTGAGGAAGGCTGAGAATACAGGCTTCTTCAAATCCTAAATATAAACCTCTCGGATGCTAGTTGGATGGTAAGTGCTTGTTCTCGTAGAGTCTTTGCATCGATTCTGTCAGACGTTTCCCCATAAAAAAAATGAACTGGTAATTTTATTTCCCCCCCCCCAATTGAGATATATCACTATAAACCACTAGATATTCTGGCTAAAAAAAAACTTTAAGGTTCTTTGCTGAGCTTAAGAGACATGATGTCCATTCTCCACTAGGCCTGTATCATCTAGAAACTACCAGTTACATCAACTCTGATGATTATGGAAATTGAGATTAAATAAGTAACACGCTGCTTCTGTAGTTGAGCAATGCTTTCGTTCTTGTATGAAGAATCATTCTCTTTCTGCCAAGCATATGCCATTTTAGCTTGGAAAATAGGACCTTTTGTATATCAAGAGACCTGCTTCATTTGGGGAAGGTCTGCATTCTCCATCTGAAGAGTGCCAGGTTAGTGAATAGTTTCTCCGGGCTAATGCCACAACGTTGTGAAGCCACATGTGTCTTGCAGAATTGGGATGATGATGAAGGTTGGTTTAGAGGAGTGGTCCCCAACCTTGGCAGCTTGGCGGCCCGGCTGGGGTGGGGAGAGGGGATCTGGGCCGTGGGAGTGGCAGACCGGCGTTTATGCGTACAGCTCGACTTGCACAAGTGGCAGGCCAACACACACGTGCAATTGCCCACCGGCCCACCGCTTGTGTAAGTTGAGCTGCGTGCACTCTGACTAGCCACCTGCACGGTCCAATTCTGAATAGGCCACAGTCCAGTAGTGGGCTGCGGCCCAGAGGTTGGGGACCCCTGGTTTAGAGGACCTATAGGTCACAATCCTTATATTTAAATTAGAATGCCTTGTACAGCAAATTATCAGCTTAGATCTACAAAGCAATTGGTTGTGTAAAGTTGCTGTTTTCCTGACATTATTTTGTCTATTATTGAGCAGTGAGTTCCTCACCCTGCTGCAGTGCTCAAGGCTGAGGGAAAGAAATTGGCCTGCCCTAACTTGCTGTATTGTAATAAGTTATTTAATGGCAAATGTACCGGATGCCCTATATCAGAAGCAGACTTCCCTCTCTGTAGGAAACCTCTGGATACAGGTAGTCCTCAACTTACAACCATACATTTAGTCACTGTTCAAA
>NW_015388407.1:244132-277449 GCF_001527695.2 Protobothrops mucrosquamatus
CAGTGAGTTCCTCACCCTGCTGCAGTGCTCAAGGCTGAGGGAAAGAAATTGGCCTGCCCTAACTTGCTGTATTGTAATAAGTTATTTAATGGCAAATGTACCGGATGCCCTATATCAGAAGCAGACTTCCCTCTCTGTAGGAAACCTCTGGATACAGGTAGTCCTCAACTTACAACCATACATTTAGTCACTGTTCAAAATTACAACGGCACTGAAAAAGGCGACATAGCTGGTCCCCGCAACTCACAACTGGTCCTCGCACTTAAGACCGTTGCAGCATCCCCACAGGCGAAATTCAGAACAAAATGTGGGCACTTGGCAACCGGCCTGTGTTTATAACAGCTGCAGTATCTGGGTCCGTGGGATTGTCATCTGCGACCTTCCCAGCTGGCTTCCAACAATGTGGGAAGCCAGATTGGCTTAACAACTGCAGTGATTCACTTAACAACTCCGGCGATTTGCTTCACAACCCTGGCAAAAAAAAAAAATGTCACAAAATTGGGCACAACTCATTTAACAACCGCAGTTGCAAGTCTGGTCTCGGTTGTGGTTGTAAGCTGAGGACAACCTGTGGTGTGCTTTGGGCTATGTTGTAGAGGCAAAGGCTGAGTGGGGGGGCATAACAAAAACTGGGGACACACACTTTTGTCTGTCGCCCATCGGCCTCCCATAGGCTGACCAGGAAATAAATTTCACCTTCGTTTAGATCAGAGATGTCAAACTCGTGACGCCACGAGACGTTGCGCAATGTATCGGGACGGTTTTGCCATTGCCGGCAATGGGGTGGGTGTGGCTTCCGGATGACGCGTCCGGCCCGGGGGGGTCGGCAGTTTGACACCCTTGGTTTAGATTGTCTGTTAAAACAGAATCTTGCACGTCTGGTTGGGCTATATATCTCCTTCCTCTTTTGCTCTCCGAGGTGAATCATGAAGGCCTCTGCCCCAATACTAGTCCACTTCTCAAGACTTAAGCAATGTGCATGTGATGAAATATTGTGAGGAGTTGGAAATATTGTGAGGAGGGAGGGGCTGCATTCCAGAGGAGTAAGAGGCAACTCAGCCCAGATATTACCTGCGAGGGAAAATAATAGTTCCTGATAGTTCTCGGAATATGCTGTGGATGCAGATACTAGAGTGATAGATATTCTGGCAAGATTTTGTCTCTAGGTGTTACACCACAAAAAAACCCCAGCTTGCAAGAATCACCTCTCTGACCGTTCTTGCGTATTTCCGTCAAGGTCATCTTCCTGACTGGTTCCCTCCCTCCCGCGCTCCTTTCCTTCCTCTTTCTGATCTCCCCACCCCCACTCTGGAACAGGCTGCAGGAAAAGGGAAAAGGTAGACCTGAATATATCTCGCAGGGTACTGCCAATTAGGCTGAGAAAAACCCAGCTGGGAAAATGAGTAATTCTTGGATTGCAAATTGTCCGTCCTCTGTGTATGTGTGTGTGTGTATGTATACACCTTTGTTGTTGTTAGTTGCGAAGTCGTGTCTGACCCATTGTGACCCCATGGACAACGTTCCTCCAGGCCTTCCTGTCCTCTACCATCATCTGGAGTCCATTGAAGCTCACGCCTCCTGCTTCAGTGACTCCATCCAGCCACCTCCTTCTCTGTCGTCCCCTTCTTCTTCTTCTCTTGCCCTCCATCTTTCCCAGCATCAGGTTCTTCTCCAGTGAGTCCTTCCTTCTCATTAGGTGGCCAAAGTACTTGAGTTTCAGCTTCAGGATCTGGCCTTCTAAAGAGCAGTCAGGGTTGATTTCTTCTAGGACTGACTGGTTGGATCGCCTTGCAGTCCAGGGGACTCACAGGAATCTTCTCCAGCACCAGAGTTCAAAGGCCTCCATTCTTTGGCGCTCAGCCTTTCTTAGGGTCCAACTTTCACAGCCATTCATTGCAACTAGGAAAACCATGGCCTTGACTATACGTACTTCTTCAAATATTGGAACTCCTCAAATATTCAAATATTGAAGCCGCTCAAATATTCTTACAAAAATTATTCCGTAACAATAACTAGAACTCCAAATTTGCAAAGTGTCTAGAAACAGGGTTTTTCTTCTTCCATTCAGTCATGTCCGATTCTCAAACACTGTTTGGACAAATCCCTGCAGTTTTCTAGAACTAGTTTTCTAGAACTAGTTTTCTAGAACTAAAATTCACAGTCTCCCAGTTTCTAGCCTGAAGTCTTAATCCCTGGACCAAACTGGCTGTCTGGAAACAATCGTAGAAGTTCAACTAATTCCAAACATTGTCCATGTGTTTTAAATACCGTACTGGTGAAAATCAAGACTTTTTTTTTTAACCACCTAGAGGCCAGCAGACTTAAATTGTCTAGAGATGGACAATGGCATTTCTTACATTTTTTTTTTTTTTTACGCCGGGTTCATGTCACAAGCACCTGTGTTGAATTATAAAATCAAAGCCTGCCGGTTTGTGTATAAGACAGGCAGCTTTTGCTACAGAAAACCCAACTTTCAGTTTATTTATTTTTTTTAACAATGCAATGACTTCTGGTTGCTATGGGAACCGCCTTGTAAAATGCATTTGGGAGATGTCAGAACGCCTTCATGGAACCCACATGCCGATCTAAAGCGGGAATGCCATTTTCTCTTGGAACAGAATCTGCCTGGGATTTTAGCAGAGACTAAATTGACAGAATCTGGACTACTACTGGCAGAAAGAAGGCTGGGTTTTCATAAATACAGTGCAAATAAATTGGCTTTTAGCAGACTCATGGACAGGTCAGGCTCTCCCATTTATAATGAGAGAGGGTGAAATAAATGCTGTGCCGTTTGGCTGCAGCCAGAGGACCTCGGATTTCTGGATGACTTTTTTGTATTAACTATTCCTCTTTGCAGACTCATTGTGGCATTTCATGTTGTCCCTCAACTATCTTTTATCATCCCAGCAATTCAGGGTAGTGGGATGGCCTGGGAACCTGGTCTCCTTCAGATGTAGTAGACTGCAAGTCCTAGAATTATTCCCCAAATCCAGACTCAGAAGGCTGCAAGACGTCTTGCAGGCTGAGAAAGGCGGCTAAGAAATGTTTACTAAATGAACTGTTGTAAGTCAAGGACTACCTGCGTATGGCTGTAAGTGAGCTTTCTTCCTTCAGCTAAAATCATAAGCAGATGCCAAAATAATTTCCCGAAAGGATGAGGATGATGAACAAGAAGTAGATCTAATAAAGCGGTTCTCAACCTATGGGTCGTGACCCCATTTGGGGTCGATCGACCATTTCACGGGGGTCGCCAAGCAAGGCTGTCTCCGCCATTTTTTCCCCCTTTTCCGGCGGATGCCTTACCTCCCTTGAGCTGGGCCAGCTGGTGGTCGGCCTGCTCCGTCTCTGCCGCTTGCCAGCTACGCCTCGGCCGGCGCAGGGGGCGGAACCACGCATGTGCGGCGCTCCCGGGCAGGGAAAGTCCTCGACTTACGACCGGTTGGGTAGTCCTCGACTTACGACCGGTTTAGTCCTCGACTTACGACCGGTTTAGTCCTCGACTTACGATCGGTTTAGTCCTCGACTTACGACCAGCTTAGTCCTCGACTTACGGCCGGTTGGGGGTCGGGGCATTAAAAAGGTTGAGAACCACTGATCTAATAGATGAGAATATTTGTAGCTCAAGTTTGACCTGGGGGGGGGGGGTCCTTGGTGTTCTCTGAGCTTGGTGGCTTTCTTTCAGATGTGAAACACTTTTTATCCATCATGTCATCATACATTTTCTTGTTTCTTATCACCCATGCGTGTATGCAGTGCTTTTTTTGTAAAACAAAAAGGTGCCGGAACTCACACACGTCATACAACCCGCCTTGCCTACGCTACAAGGTTCCATCCAAAAAAGGTGCCGGAAATCCGTTCTGGGCGTTCTATGAGAAAAAAAAGCCCTGCATGTATGTATTTTATAGGTGGTGCCCAACTCCCAGACAATTCTGTATGGCTCACAATTTAGCATATAATGAATCCTGAAAGTCATAAAACACTTAAATAATAACACAATACAAAATGAACATAACAAGATGGAAGTCCAGGCCCTCGCCAGCAAAATAAAATAAAATTCTGCAAAGCGCATGACAGAAGGGCCGCTACTTGACAAAGCATGAATTTCTCGAACAGTGTTTTTCAACCGTGGCGGCTTGAAGAATTCCCAGAATTCCCCGGCCAACAGAGTTGGGAGTCAAGGTCCATATCTCCTTTAAGCTAAGCCCAGTCAATTATGAGACACGCTACTCTAGAACCTGATTTTCCTGCAGCAATGTCCCTGGGTCACCTCTAAACCTCACAGGCATTTGGAGAAAATAAAAGCAATGTGTGGCTGCAATGCAGAAATTTATTTGGAACTATCCTGGATTGTCTCCCCCCCCCACCCCCATCAAAAAAAAAAAAAAGACAAATGGAAGATGGGCTGGGAGGACCATATTAAGACTGTCTTGAGATATGCTGTCACGGTGGGACTTTGTGACAGGTGCATCCCCCCCCCTCCAGCACTGCAATCTACATTGTTCCTCAAGAGTTTTGGTCTGACTTTGCAAAGTGCTGGGTAGAAGCACTTAAAGCAGGAGAGAATACGCGCATAACGGCATGTTGCAGGCATGCAAAGCTGATTTAACCATGCTGCAAGATCTGTGCATAGGGGGGGGGGAATGTTGGCACCCAGCCTGAAATTCCTCACTGAAATGTCATAAATCCAGTCTGCTAAAATATAGGTGGGGGGGGGGGAAAGGGCAGATATTTAAGTTTGGGAAGGAGCAAGTATCGTAGTTTAAAAGTGTCGGCAGGTGTGCCCGCATCAGAGTTTAATCTCTCTGGCTAATCTTTCAATTGTAAAATCTGAAAGGTACCATCCTCCTTCTGATTCCTGGCTGGCTCTTGAAGCTGGAAGTACAACTTCAGCGTGTTAAATTGTGAGTTTCTCTTTTCTTCTTGGTTCCTTTGACCTGCCAGGTCTGATGTGAGAGTTCTCGGGAGTGGGATCCGCTTTCAGCTTTTCCCTTTTTTGGCACTTCCTCTCTGCCGCTCTGCAGTTGGATTGACACTGTCGGATGATCCCTGAAGAGCAGCTCTTTGAAAGAGGCAGAAGCCACAACGGTGGTGTGTGAGATAAGATTACAAAAACAGAGAAGTGACTCTGGCACTGACAACCTCTCCTACACTGCAGGTCTTCTCCTCTGACATTTGCATTCATGGTGCTTCGTAGATGATGTAATCCTTACTCCGGTCCTGCCAGTCTTGTTCATACAGCTAAGTCAGGCCTGGAAATTCCACAATTGGCCAATTCCGGCAATTCACCTTAAGCTGCCATTGGGCACTGCAGCCTTCTCCAAACTGACTCATTTGGCCTTCAGACTTGTTTCTAGCCCATGGGAAGAGCGCCCTGAAGTAGCTGTTTTCAAGGTCTAATATGCCATCAGATCTTCTGTCTCTGATTTCTGAGCATTCACAGCTTCTGGAGGCAGGTTGTTCCACTGATTAATTGTTCTAACTGTCAGGAAGTTTCTCTTTAGTTCTAGGTTGCTTCTCTCTTTGGATGGAAACTAATCAAAGAGAGAAGCAACCTAGAACTAAGGAGAAACTTCCTGACAGTTAGAACAATTAACCAGTGGAACAACCTGCCTCCAGAAGCGGTGAATGCTCCAACACTGGAAGTTTTTAAGAAGAGACTGGACAGCCATTTGTCCGAAATGGTATAGGGTTTCCTGCCTGAGCAGGGGGTTGGATGAGATGACCTCCAAGGTCCCTTCCAATATTACTATTGTTGTTGTTGTTATTTGAATCTCGCTTGTTTGAATGCGTCATATTCTTAACTAGATTCCTCTCCTTGGAGCTTTCTGCGGGTATGAGGGCTCCAACTCTCAGAATTTTAAGCGAGGTTTTTCCAAACTGAAGCACAGCAAAGAATTTCAGTGACATTTACACCCGAGTTTGGCACGGAGAAATTCTGGATCCTCTGCTTCTTATTCACCCACTCCTGCAAGTACGACGGTTCCCTTGTGGACTTGAAGAACTGATTCCAGGCCTTCAAGAACTTGGCAGCCCCAAAAAGCCTCAGCAAAAGCTGCATTGTATCTTGTGGCTGCTGCCCATATTCAAGGCCAACAATGGAATGTTCTGTGTCAGGGCCATTCGAAGCAAAAGCAATGGCACCTCGTGGCTTCATGTAGTTATTTCTTTCCATCTGCACTGCTGTTCTTTACTGGTGTGCAAGGAAGAACACCAGTAACAAATCTGGTTTTCCTTCCTCTGTGCCCTGAAATTCCAAATTTGCAAGAGTGTGGTGAGAGTGCAAGCAAAGAGCATTCATCTGCCTGCAGTCTGCATTGGCACACTCTTTTTCAGCCTCTCACCCAGCTGGAAAAACTCCACTTAAGTATGAAAAGGATAATAGTCTTCTGGGTGTCATCCTGTGCCCACCTTTTGACATTTGTAAAACAGTCAGCCATTTAAATAAGACTTCTAATTTTGCCTCTGTTGAATGATGCCTTTCCTTGTTCAAATAAACTGAAGCTTTGAATGTCATGCCTTAAATAACAGATTAATTAACGTTGGCACACGTTAGCGATGATCTATTCACGAGCAGATTTTGGACTCAGTATTGAAAAAGACAATAAGCAGGTGTAGTTTTTTCCCCCCTCTTTCTTGTTCTTGATCCACCCCTGCTTTACAACAGTATCATAGGTAGATTGTTTCTCCATCCTTTCTTTTTTTTTGGGGGGGGGGTTATTTTGTTTTATTTAAGCAACTTGGTTTCTTTGCTAATGCTGATAGCTTGACGATTCAGAAAGAGGTTGTTTTTTTTCAGAGAATGCCAATCACTGGCAAACGATTTATAAACTTAGCAGGATTCATCATCCACAAATCGTGGTTATTTTGAACAACTTGCAAAGTTACCAACATATCACATGTACTGAATGTATGTATCATTTGTTTCTGTACCCTCTAAAAAGACATGATTCCCCCCCCTGTTAATAAATGTTTTTGCTTTGCTTGAATTTCTTTTTTTTTAATAAAATTTTTATTGATTTTTTCCTTCATTCAATAGTACTTGTTCAACAAACGTGTTGTCTGAGTTTTACATTCACTAATACAGATTTAATCCCTAATCCTTTATTCTTTTCTCTAGCCATCGATAAAATAAGTCCCAAGTTTGATAATATTCTGTTTCTTATTTTTCTTTCAACTTCAAAGTAAGCCTGACCATCTCCGCACATTCTAGTATTTTTTTTAATTATTTCTTCATCTGATAAGATTATGACTTTGTTTCTTGGCATGAATATTTAAAAACCACTTTGTACCGTAGCTGGAAGCTCCAGACTTTTTCGCTTATATAGTACAGGTAATCCGCAACTTAAGACGGTAATTAAACCTGGAATTATGGTTGTATGTCATGCATTAAGTGGGTGACCATATTATTGCAGAAGCCATTAAATGAATCACTGTGAGTGTTAAGTAAATGGGAATTTTTTTCCAGAAACCAAAAGTAAATGCCAGTTTCCAGATGAAAACATCATAAATTACAGTCACATCACCATGAGATGCTGCAAACAGCTGGAAATTCAGGCCAGTTGCTAAACACCCAAAATGGGATCATATGACCAGGGGAAGTGGCTGATGGGACTTCAAATCCTAGTCGTTAATGCCCCTGCAAATGTCCATCATAACTCCTAATGGTCGCTGAGCGGCCGGTTGTAAGTCAAGGACTACCTGTAGCAGTTTCTTGGAAGAGAGATCTTGCTAGCAGCTCACAGCCATTCTCATGACTATTTTCCCTTACACTTTTGCAGGGCCAAGATGGGCCTCGTGGAACATCGGTGTCTTCATTTGCATCCGCTGTGCGGGAATACACCGGAACCTGGGAGTTCATATCTCCCGAGTAAAATCTGTCAATCTGGACCAATGGACACAAGAACAAATACAGGTCAGTATAGATTTTTTGCCAGCAGCACAAGAGAAAAGTTATAGGGGTGTGTGTACTGTATGTGCAGTTTTAAAATTAGTGGAATGCTCTTCTGTCCTCAAATGCCCATTAGACAATACGAGTTGTAGAGAATTTAGTTGTCAACAGATGTGATATGCTAGTTTTCTCCCTTCAGAGTTTCCTCATTCCCCACAAAACCAATCTGGAGTAATCTGTATACACATTTAGTATTCTTCAAAAATTGTGTCCGATTTTCGGAGATTGCTTGGGCAGTATCTTGCAGCTCTCTTGTAAGGTTTTTCAGAAGCGATGTTGCCCTTGTCTCTTTCCTAGTCAATGTTTCTCAACCTTGCTTTAATATGTGTGGACTTCAACTCCCAGAATTCCCTAGCCACATATCTTAAAAGTTGTCAAGGTTGAGAAAGGCTGTTCCTGAGCCCACGGTCATCCAGCTAGCTTTATAAATGGGAGATCTCATGATCTCCCATTTTCTATGCCTGAATCATTAGGACATTAAAATATTAAAAATAATAAAATAAAATAAAATTGTAGTCTTATATCCCAGAAGTAACCCCAGGCCTTAATGTAAGCTATTTGACGAGTTTTTATTGTCTCCTCCATACCCAATCTCACATATCCTGTGATAGTTGGCATCTCTATTTCTGATCTCATTTTTCCTCATTTCTAAGGACTACATGAGTTGTGGAGAATCTAGTTGTCAGCTAACATTATATGCTAGTTTTCTACCTTCAGAGTTTCCTCATTCCCCACAAAACCAATCTGGAGTAATCTGTATACACATTTAGTAAGGAAACACATTGACAGGGCTCAGAAAGACCCCTTTCTTCACCATTCCTCTTAAGGTTCAGATAAGTTGATTCAGAATAAGCAACAATCGCTTCAGAAGGAGAGGGCTCTATTAGACCTGTCATTTTTATCAAATAAAAGCACCAGGATTGGTGAGGGAACATAACTGCTCCTTCCGGTAGATCCAAATGCAGTTTTCTGCTGAGCTGATAGAAACTGATAATGCATTTAACTATCAAGTCATCATAACCCTTGATACTGTGTAGGTTGATGTCCAAACACCATTCTAGAAATATTCTGGCGGACACTGATGCTTTGGTTGTCAGTTGTTCAAAAAAACAAAAACAAAAAAGCTTACTTCCTGAAGTTAATTCAAACAAATGAAACGAATGCAAGCAAAGCCTAATTAATTACACGACGTCACAGACATTTTCTATTTTACATTCCAGTGCATGCAAGAAATGGGAAATGGGAAAGCGAATCGCCTTTATGAGGGCTACCTGCCTGAGAACTTCAGACGACCCCAGACAGACCAGCATCCTTTCTCTGCCTGTTTTCCCCACAAGAAGATGGAAGCCTTTGAAAGGCTTAGCTTCACTGGTGGGAGTGTGGGAAGGGGATATCTCTACATCAATTTCTGCATGAACCCTTTTAGAGTCCGCAGCCTTTTTCAGAATTTTGGTGAGATTTCCCTGTTAGTGAGCATCTTCTGGAAAACCAAACCTCATAGGTCAACCCTGACTAGGGAGTGCAGTGTGCACTGTTCTCCTTCTAGTCTATGCACTCCTGGAGGTTGCATATTGCTTTTTGGCAACAGTATGAATGGGAATTGCTGTTGCCTTTATCTATGATGGGTTTTCCCCCCTCCGTTAAGTCAACACCACTGGGATTTGCTGGAGATAACTTTTAAAAGAGTTTTGTGTGGAACAAAAGGATGGCTCTAGATCCATGTTTTCAAACTTGGCAACTTTATGATGTGTGGGCTTCAACTTCCAGAATTCTCCAGCCAAGATGGCTGGCTGGGGACTTCTGGGAGCTGAAGTCCATACATCTTAATGTTGTGATGTTTGGCCGCTGCTCTATATGGAGGCAGGTAACTCATAAAACCAGCAATATCTATGCTGACAGGAGCAATTTATCTGCCCACGGCCACAGATTGATATCTATCGACAGTCCTAATCTATCCTATCCTATAATTTGTTGTCATGCTTTGCATATTAGAAACAAAACTACCATATTCTCTGGATTGGAGCACAACTGCAAATTTGCCGTTATCTTGGCTGCAAAATCCACAAAGACCGGTGGATGGCAGCAGAGGCTTAGAGTTTGCTATAACTTGTGTTGCAATCTAATGGCAGTCCAGATTTTACATTTATCAGTGAAAACTACATGTCTCCAACCCACCCCCCACCCCACCAGTTCTGGTTAGCTAACTTCAGCCTCCTGATGGTTGTCTCCAACGTTATTGTAGCATTTAATTTGGTAGCGAAACTATCTGCTCTTGGCTTATTCATCCTTATCCAGCTTCCTTCCAGAGCAGTGGAGAGCTTTATCAGAGACAAATATGAAAAGAAGAAGTACATGGACAGAAGCCTCGACGTCAACATGTTACGGGTTGGTTGGTTCTAAATGCATAAATGCTTGCTCTTTTGCTTCCATCCAGAATTTTGACCAGCAGGAGCTGTCTTGAGATGGGGTGAACAATTTTATTCTCTGAAGGATCCCATTATTTCAAGGTCATGTGGGAGGGGATATAGGAAATAGTGAATGGGGCAGAGCCCATAATAGGTAAAAAAAAAAAAACCCATATCTCTCTGTTTTATCTTTGAGTATGATATCATCACTTTCTTCTACGAAGTTTGGTGTGGAAAAGAGAAATCTGAACTGCTTACTGTACAGAGAAGAAACAAATTAGACTGAAGCAATCAGAAAAGAGCTCTTTGGATGGATGGATGGATGGATGGATGGATGGATGGATGGATGGATGGATGGATGGATGATGGAGAGAGAGAGAGGGAGAGAGAGAAAGAAAGAAAGAAAGAAAGAGAGAAAGAAAAAAAGGAAGGAAAGAAAGAAAGAGAAAGAGAGAGAGAAAAAAGAAAGAAAGAAAGAAAGAAAGAAAGAAAGAAAGAAAGAAAGAAAGAAAGAAAGAAAGAAAGAAAAAGAAAGAAAGAAAGAAAAAGAAAGAAAGAAAGAAAGAAATCTACCAGGTTAATGAAAGGCCTGGCAATGCATTTTCATGAGATTTGTCTGGTTTTAACTTTGATCACTGGTGGTGGGAGGAGTTTAACATATTCTGAAAAACCAGTCCTTTTGGTTAATTTAGGGTTTAGGGCGGTGTTTCTTAACCATAGCAATTTTAAAATCTGTGCACTTCAGTTCCCAGAATTCTGGGAGTCCATGGACTTTAAAATTACCAAGTTTGAGAAACGCTGGTTGAAAGTATTATGCGAACCCCCCAAAATGGGTCAGTCCAAATTAAAAGACTTGTGTAAACAGCAGCACTGTTAGGTTGGGAGAAAGGAAGTGTTTTGCCCTGACTATTCCTTGAAGTTGAGCAGTGAAAGTTTCCTCTTTGACCCAGAGGGAAAATTATTCCACTGAACTAATTGGTTTGCCTTCTCACCGTTCTGCGTGTTTTTGCTCATAGAGAGAAAAGGATGAAAAATGGAAGAAGGAAGCAGCTACTGGGAAAAAAATGGAGCCAGTTGTCTTTGAGAAAGTCAAACTGGTAAGGTGGCTATGGTTATTTCTGGCTTCCTTCTGGTGTCTTGTGGGGAGGGAAGGGGGCTGGAGGTATTCAGTAAGAGATTGCTAACAATGCTAGCAGTTGTCCCTGCATGAGTTGCTAACGTCCACAGAATAATCTAAGGCGGTGTTTCTCAGCCTTGGCAGCCTGAAGATGGGTGGACTTCAACTCACAGAATTCCCTGGTTCCACATATGCTGGCAGGATAATTCTGGGAATTGAAGTCCATCCATCTTCAAGTTGCCAAAGTTGAGAAAGTCTAGGGCAGGGGTAGGCAACCTTGGCTCTTTTATGACTCGTGGACTTCAACTCCCAGAATTCCTGAGCCAGCTGTGCTGGCTCAGGAATTCTGGGAGTTGAAGTCCACGAGTCATAAAAGAGCCAAGGTTGCCTACCCCTGGTCTAGGGAGACTAAGCCCAACTATCTTAGTTGGCTGGCTGAATCATTGGGACGGGCCTTAGAATAAGTTTCAAAATCCACGAGCATTTCTGGAAACATTTCCTGAAGATTACAAAAATGAGAAACTTGCTTCTTTTCATGGAATATGCATCAAAGCATTTTGGTGGTTTCTGCTTCCTTCAGCCTCAGAAGAAAGAAGAGGCTCAAATGACAAAACCCCTTTCCAGACCCTCAGAGCCAGTCATAGACCTGCTGGAACTCGGTAAGAGCACTGCTGACACCCTCCTTTCTTTTCAAAATATTTATTGCGTGGTTGCTGAATAAATAGTAAGCCGTCCTTTTTTCCATTTGGAGGAGGAGAGCTAATCCATCACCTGTGAAGAGTCGAAGGACCAAAATACTGGGTGTGATTTCACTGTTCCCTGCTAAATCAGTTATTTGTGTTTCTAGAACACGGAGGTTTATCACGGAGGTCACTCAGAACAAATAATTGTGTATTGTGTAGCAAGATCTGTTCAGTTACGATAGATGCAGGGAAATGTTGGCCCTAATTTTATATTGGAGGAAAAGGAGGCCCAGAATTACAATTAGCCCTCAACCAACAACCATCATTAAACCTGGAATTAACAGTTGTACGTTGTTGTGGTCTTTGAGAAAGCCACACCATGACCGTGCCAAGTTTTATGACCATTTTTGCAGCGGTTATGAAGTGCACATGGGGTTTCTTAATTGACTCTGTTTTATCCAATGAGAGAGTTTTGCCAGAACCAGAAGTAAACACCAGGAATTGGCAAAAAAAGTAAAATATATATATATTAAAAAATCACGGTCATATGGACGCTGCAGATGGTCGTAAAGGTGAGCCGGTTGCAAAGTCCCCAAAATGCAGTGAAGTGACCAAGAGGGTGTAACTTTGAAATTGGGTCATAAGTATCTTTTGGGTGGTCCACTGTAACTTTAAATGGTCACCAAGCCACCGGTTGTTAAGTGAGGACTACCTGTACTCCTGCCAACATCCCAGAATGCTTTGCAGTAAATTAGACTTCCATGATTCGGCTCAGGGATTTCTTCAATTAGTGGATCAGGTTAGTCCAAGGTTGCAGCTTAAAATGAGAGGGGAGATAAATTTCCACAACGTCTTTTTTGCCACCAGTCCCACTGAAAATGCAGTGCTATAACATTTTCAGAACAAAAACATCGCAAATAGCAGTCCTGACTTTCCTAGCCTGAAGTTGCATAGCACACCAGTGGCAGAAGATGCACGTGGGCTGGAAAGCTTTTCATTTCCTCTTTCATCAGAGACAGCTCGTCAACAGTTGCGTTTTGAGGGCTGAGCCAATCACTATTTCCTGTACAAAGGAAACATGGTAAAAGATTGAGACTGAAAAGGGGAAATAGGCCTCCAGAATGATTGCCGTTAAAGGCCAGTAACAGCTTAGCTGGTGTGAAAAGGGCAGAGGTAAGGGATAATCTGTACCTTATAGCTTAAGAGCTGAATTCTGCATATAAAACTGAAAATGAGCAAATTCCACTCCTGCATCGGGGCACATCCATGCACATGTGATGGTGGCAATGGTCTAGCTGTATAGGAATCTTGTCTTTTCCACCAAACCCAAAACAGCTTGCCAGGTGTGATGGTGATGGCTGCCAAGTCACACTTGTAGGATGGATGAACTCTCAAAAACAGGAGTTGGGTCTGAACAAGTATTCAGGGGAAGAATGATGAGACTTCATACTACTCAGTTACAGCTTCTTGTCCTCCATACCAGTAGCACAGGCAAAGAAATGTAAAACAGGAATATAGCATAGCAATTTATACAGCTTGAAGAGAATCAATGTGATCTATTAACAGTAGAGTGCATACAGCCCGCTATGGGGGAGAAGTTGGGGTTGGGGAGAGAAGCAGACCCTAAAACTGAAAAGTTAGATCTTTCTCTGCTGTCCAGATCTACCCTAGCAGCTACCTGTTGATTTCCACAAGATTTGAGGACCATCCAATATAGAAGGCCAAGACATCCATCCTGTGATGGATAAACGATTGGGGGGGGGGATCTTAGCAATCACACCACAGCTTCTCAGGGGGAAGGCAGCACATTCCAAAGAGAGGCCCAAGACAAGAGACTGCATATTCCTGAACTGGATGGTGAGGTAAGGAAAAGGTCCAGGGTAGCCACAGCCTAGAATCTCCCAGGGTTATATCTATTTGGTTAGAAGGTTATATAGCTTTAGTCTGGCAAGATTTTGTCTATTAGATATAAGCAAAGAAAGAACTCACAATGGTTTGGACCTCACAGTATCCTCTTTGGGCTTACCAAACTTAGCCTTTGACTCTCTGGGTGTTGCAATCCAACACATTGGAGGGTACTAATTTGGGGAAGGTGATCCCTTGGGTGATCTCAAGAAGCCAGCTGATACTACCTCCCCTGCCCTCCGTTTCTCCCAGATGTTCCTGTTTCAGCTGCCCTCCCCAATGGAAGAGCCAGCAGTTGTTTGGAGAAAGAGTTGGACCTATTTGGATCCCTGGGCACTGAGAGAAAGGTGAGAAAGTTATATTAATGGTGAGAGGCCTCACCCCAACCTATCTCACAGGAAAAAAATAGGTCTAAAACTACGCTTAGATACAAGCAAATGCATGATTAAAAAAAAGTAAAGAGTTCTAAATTTTAATTGAAATGTTCAGTAAGATGCAAGTCATGCTTAATCTTTCAGTCAACGAGATAAGATAAGATGATAAGATAAGATAAGATAACCTTTATTGTCATTTTTATACTGTGGGCACAATGGCACACATCAAAAATGAAATTTAGTTGCCTGCTCTCAAAGTGAAACACATACATGACGCACACCTAAACATACTATGTACAACATACAGTATGTATAGACCCACATCCCTTCATGTACGTAGCAAATAAATATTAAATACTGTCCATCTTGAATATATAACGGAAGGAGGAAGCTTGAGAGTTCACAAGGTTAATGCTGTTTGGAATGAAACTATGGCTGAATCTGGATGTTCTGCTTCGGATACCACGAAGCCCCCCCCCCCAGAAGGTAACAAGGAAAACAGGTTGTGAAGAGGATGTGTAGTGTCCCAGATGATCTCATGGACCTGCTCAAGCAACGCTTCTGTGCCATGTCCTGGATGGGAGGGAGGGAGGGAGCTGCCAATGATCTTTTCGGCCATCCTCACCACTCTCTGCACCGCCTTCCTGTCTGAAGCAGGGATGCTTCCAAACCAGACTGTGAAAGTGGTCAGGACAGGGGAAGGAAGATGTGCTTTTCTCATGCGACGCAGAAAATGCAGATCTTCATTACACATTAGATCCAGCAGCCAAGCTTACAGATCATTGTGTAAAATAGGTCAGTATGAAGAAGATACGCTTCTTCATTTTCGATTTAGCAAGACGTGAACACGTTCTTTATTTACTGTGATTGTAGAACATTCTTAGCTATTTTTCCTTCTTGATCCCTTGAGTCTGTGCTTACCTGTCTCTCATTGGGTTGATTCCTATCGACTTGGCTTTCTCTCCCGTTTGAGAGTCAGGAGATAAAGACTTGCCTCTCTTGCAGAATTCTTCTAAGGTGGAAAATTAGTTCATGCAGTACTTTGAAAAATGGAAAACCTGAACTGGAACCTTTAGGAAAATTGCTGCGTCAGTTCTCTGGCCTCCACCTTTGGAAATAAGCACAGTGTATTCTCTCACCAGGTTGCTGGCTCAATGCCCACATCTGGAAGTGCTGGATCTGTTCCTGAAAAACTGAACCTGTTCCCTGAGCCTGACAGCCAGGCCGAGGAGACGGGGAAGAAGCAGCTCTCCAAGGACTCCATCCTCTCTTTATATGGCTCCCATACGCCACAGATCCCTGCACAAGGTTTGCACCCCCACCTAGCTTGGCAGACACACCTGGTGGGCTTTTTATACTCAGGAATGGATTCATAATACAGGTAGACTGTAAGGACCCACCCCACTTTACATCTTAAGAAGACAGAACTCTTGGAATGTCTCTTCCAACAGGCATCTTTATTAAGAGAAGATGGTTGCAGGTGTTCTAGACAGGATCTGGGGAATTCTCTCCCACCCTTCAATGTTTTAAAGTGTTCCCAAGCAGCCCCCACCCCACAGTTCTTCCAGGCGACGATCACTCATCCTCTCTTTTCCCAGATCCCAGGCGTTGCATTGTTCCACCCCTTTTCCCTCACTGCCGGCAAAAGGGAGACTTCAGAGAGAGTAGATGAAAGGTGATGGCCATATTGTTATGGTCAGTCCTCTTGATGAGAATCAACATCCAGTCCTTTGTAGTTTAGTGAAGGAAGTGAGAGCCATAAAACCCCCTTCCTTATCCTCCTTCCTTTTCGTAGGATGACAGAATCCAGAGAGAGTAAGAAATGGGTTTTTATCAGAGTAGGTAGCTAAAATGAAATATAATTGGATTCTGACATAGACCTTGAGGGATGACCACAGTTGAGTCCAAAATTTCCGTTGCTAAGTGAGACTGCGGTTAAGTAGGTTTTGTCCCATTTTATGACCTTCCTTGCCACACTTGTTAAGTGACTCACTGCAGTTGTTGTTCCCTTAGTAACCCGGTTGTTAAGTGAATCCAGCTTCCCCATTGAATTTGCTTGTCAGGTCACAAAAAGGGATCACCTGATCCCGGGACACTGCAGCCGTCATAAATTCAAATGGTTGCCAAGCATTCAGATGTTGATCATGTGACCCTTTAATGGTCGTAAGTATGAAAAAATGGTCGTACGTTACTGTTTTCAGGGCCATTGTACAGCTGTGGCCAAAACTGTGGGAACCTTTTGGGAAAAGTGTACAGTAGAAATGCCACCTTTGGTTAAGTTTCCACCCATTTTTCTTCCAATTTCTTTATAACTGTAGCCTTGTTCACTTAATAATACTTTTTACATCGCTTTCTGGGCAATCAGTCAACTCTGCACCATTACTTTAATTTTATTATGTTTTACAAGCTCACTAAATGAAAGAACACAAAAAAACCCCAACCGACTTGATAGCCGTCACACAACACACTGACAAATGTCCTCTCAGCTTCAATACGTGACATCAATCACTGAATCCTACTGTGATATGATTGGCTCATTGGCAAAACAAGATGACACCTGATTGGCTCTTTAAACATTCGTGCTCATTGGCTACCATCAGATGAAGGAAAGCTACCTGAGATCAACCTAAGCAAGTTGTGCTTCCTTTTTCTGGTTATTTGGCTATAACTTTGCATAGAATACAGTACAGATAACTGAACAAACTATGTTGCATTATATTCTTGATTAAATTATCTTTCCATTAATATATAATTTTATGGTACTACTCCCCCCCAAAAGTGGTGTTATTAGCCATCAAACCTCAAAAACACACTTTTCCCAAAAGGTTTCCACAATTTTGGCCAGTACTGTGGAGGAGGTAGCTTAAGAGAACGTTTACGGCAGACGGTGGCATCTTCATTTGCATCTCTCCCTTCTTGACATCTCTATAGGAGCCGTGTTCCTAGCGCCAACCCAAATGGGCTACCCAGCCGCCTATCCCAATTTCCCAGGCATGGCACCACCGAGTGGCATGATGGCACCACCAGTGGGGGTGATGGCGCAGCCAGGAGCGGCAGCAGGCATGACAGCACCTATGGCGATCCCAGCAGGTTATGTAGGGGGCATGCAGACCGCAGTAATTGGGGTCCCCAATGGGATGATGGCAACACAGCAAGCTGGGTACATGCCTGGCATGGCACCTGTCCCACCACCAATGTATGTTGTACAACCAGCTCACCAATTACAATGGAACCTCGCTCAGGTAAGAGCCAACAGTGAGAACTCAGTGAGGCCTCTTTCAAATCTTGGGGGCAAGGGAAAATGTGCACTTATAGATTACCGGTAGACAATCTCATGCCTGCCAACTCCACCTGGCTGGGCACTGAACTTGAAGATAGGGGTAGCGATATGCTTAAAAAATAGTGGTATCAAGTTGCTAGTCCTAATGTACACGTTTTTACCTTGCCCTTTATCTCAAAAGAGTTTGATCTGGTAGTCAACAATAAAGAGTGAAAATGATAGATGCTGAATGACCAGCAATCACCATAAAATGCTTTCCAAAGTTCTTTATAAGCCACTTTGAGACTCATTTGATGAAAAGATGAAATATTTTCTGAAGCCCTATCGTGTTTATATTCTCTGTGCATCAGCAGTTTTTCATGATGTAGCCCATAAGTGGAGTGAAATAAATCAACTTGATGGAAATAGAAAAATACACTATTCTTCCATTTCAAAAATCTTCCTGTAGTGTAGAGGATAATATGCAGATGAGCTTAATTTTAACACAATGCCTACAGGCACCAGTATTTCCATAGACGTCTTCTCTGATGTCCTCTAAATTTCACATCCTTAGAGCTACTTTTTTGTAGTGGCAACCATAGCACCTAAAATCTGCATTGCTGTTATGAGTTAAGAGTAGCCCAGTTTAAAGATGACCCATAGTTAAGAATGGAGCCCATTGTAGCAAAATTTGAATTAAATACACAGTGATTCAAGTTAGATATACAATGGTTCGAGTTCATTACACTGATTTATTTCATTAACCAATATTATTTACCCAGTATTATACCATTGTGGCTTACATACAAGTTTGACTCAAGGACAGACTTTAGGAATGGCATTCATTCTTTAATCATCCTAATATATATATAGTTATAACCCTCTCTCCTAAGTACCCTAAACCAAACTCCGATCAAATCTCAGTTCATTTCCAAAAAGAGCATTTCATCGCTCACTGGGATGTGAGGGAAGTCTAGTTTTCTGATAAATTGGTGACCTGGCACAAAATGTTATGTGAATACGTCAAAGCAGTACATGAAGTCAGTGCTTCCTATAATGGACACGTGGATGATTTGGATTAATTAGGATTCATTATGTATTTTTTTTCAAATCTTTTTCCACCTAAATTCTTTGTGGGAAGGGAGAACGTTTCTTCTGCACGTGTCTGGCTTTCTTTTAAGTTTACCCTTTTTAAGACAACTTCTACGTCCGTCAGCGTAAGCCTTGATGTTATCTTTATTCTTGAGTGCTGATAGGTATCAGATTCTCAATCCTTCTAGCACCTCATGCCTTGTAAATGTGTTTGGCTTCAGCTCCCATTAATCACAGCCAGCCATGTTCGTCAGCACTGTTTTACACCTCTTGTTGGCATGGAGGACCCACGTGGTAATTTCCAACATGATGTAGAAGCTTTTTCCTCCCATTAACAATTGTGCCATGCCTATCAAGGATAAGAACATGAGGTCTCTTCAAGCTTCTAAGCACCAGGATTGTCGCCAGGTGGCTGATCAGCTCCAATGCAGGGAGGGCACGAAAGGTGTCCCTGGGTATGGAAAGCCACTGGACACCTCTTCTGCGGCAGGTAAGCTTGAGCGATGGGTGTACGAAGAACTGACCTGACCCCTCCTTGCCTTCTCCTTCAGGTGACGCAGCAAATGGCAGGGATGAACTTCTGTGGCACAAACGGGGTGATGCGCTATGGACAGTCAATGGGCAGAGGGGGTGCCCCAGGAACCAATCAAGCCCTCAGTTCCCAGGTGTGGAAATAGCACCCCCCCCTCCAGATTTGGACCATTTTCTCGTTCATTTTTAGCTTCGGCTCTCTCGGGTTTTGTTTTCCCAGTTCTGTCTGAAGCATCAGTTATTCCCTGTTTTTACTTATACCTTGCTGCTGACTCTCAGACGGATATTCCTCTTGCGAACGGACATCCATTCTACCAATTTCCCGCCTCGCATTCAAAACACCGATGGAGTCTTCGCCACCTTGGCTCACCTCGTCCGTAGGCGAGCATTTTTTTTTTGAGGAGGGCGGACCAAAGATGGCAGCTGGCCCTTCCGGTAGATGTGACCGTCATTTTCAAAGCCTGTTCTGGGATTGCGAAAGGAGCGGTCACGATGGCTGGTGTGACCTCTGCGTCTTTCGTCGAGGCTGCTTCACCTCAAGGCACTTTGTATTTTAGGACTTTGGCACCAAATACTCTTTGTTTTTTTTTATTCCACCAATACATTCCATGATTTTTTTGTGGGTGTTTTTCCAAAACTTACTTCATGAGCTTGAAATGCGTTGTCCCCTGGAGAGGAGCACCGTGAGCCCTCAAGCACAAATTACGCTTTTCTGAAAGTTGTGAGTTGGGAGGAGACATACCTCTTAAAAGCAAGTACTGCTTGTTTAGTCCTGGCGTATTTAAATGCCTTTTTCCCCCACCTTTCTCCCCATTTTAACCTTTGAAAGATCTAGCCTAGCGTTTCTCAATCTTGGCAACTTTACAATGTGTGAATCTCAACTCCCAGAATCCCAGTGCTTGGTGGGGGATTCTGGGAGTTGAAGTCCATCTCTTGAAGCTCCCAAGGTTCAGAAACACTGCTCTAGCTGAGGAAGGTCCAGAACCCTGGCAAGTTTTCATTTGCATTTGTTTTCCCCGTGTAACTCTCACAAGCACCCAGCTTGCCCGCATGATGACTTTATCGGAGGGGGGGGGGAAGCATCAGAGATGGGGCCAGTCTCCCATCTCAGTCACTTCACACAGGCAGTGATCACCCAGTCCACAATTTTGAAAGATTTTTTGTAGCACAAATTGGAAGCCAGGCCACCTACTTTATCTTGTGTATATGTAAATTCATTAATAAAATGCTGCAGTGAAACTCTTACCTTCTTTGTCCTTGTATTAAATGCTTGTGTTAAATGGAGATACCTTTTTTCTCAAATTTATTGAAAGATAAATTACAGCGAATGCCATTAGATTTTAACTTATTGCTATGGAATTAATCTAGTCTGTTGTTTGCAGTGCTACGTCTCTGAATTTCTGCCTGCTGGAGTCATCTACTGGGTAGAACTTAGGAGTGGCAGGATTCAAAGACAAAGTGATCCATCTCCACTATTCTATGCTAGTAAATCCCTTTGCTGCACTGGAGGGCATCATAGGAGGAAGAGGCATGAGGTTTCTCAATAATGTTGTTGTTGTTAGTTGCGAAGTCGTGTCCGACCCATCGCAACCCCATGGACAACGTTCCTCCAGGCCTTCCTGTCCTCTACCATCTTCTGGAGTCCATTTAAGCTCACGCCTGCTGCTTCAGTGACTCCATCCAGCCACCTCATTCTCTGTCGTCCCCTTCTTCTCTTGCCCTCCATCTTTCCCAGATCAGGCTCTTCTCCAGTGAGTCCTTCCTTCTCATTAGGTGGCCAAAGTATTTGAGTTTCAACTTCTGGATCTGGCCTTCTAAAGAGCAGTCGGGGTTGATCTCTTCTAGGACTGACCGGTTTGAACGCCTTGTAGTCCAATGATAAACTGGCATAATCATCTATGACCGTCATGTCTCCTGGGTTAAATTGATAATTTATTAAACTTGCCTGCCACCTATCACTCTGCAATTGTACAAAAATAGAGAATCCCAGTATGAGATACTTAGTTATAAAGATTATAGAGCAGACGACTGTCAATTTTAAAGCCTCATATGACTCTAGACCTGGTTACGAGGCTGTGCCTTTTGTATTTATCTGCCCAACCAGATCAAGTAGGACCAATCCCCTGCAGATCCTCTTTGAGATTGCAATCTCTTTGAGATTGCCAACCGATGGGGCTTTCAGAATAGATGCCTTCTCTTTTTTGGAAACTCTCCACCAGGAGACATTTGGTCAGCTTCATCCTTGAAGTAGAGGAAAATGGTGAAAACCTACTTTTTCTGCTTTGCCAGGAGGAGAGCATGTTATCACCGAAGGTGAAGTTCATGGTGCATGCATTTCTGTGGTTGGTGTTTATCTTCTTTTATTATGTCAATTTTTAATATGTATTTCGAGTCTTGGGTATGTTGACACTGTTAGGCACCCAGAGTCTCTGGGAATAGGTGGCATGCATACACACACACACACACACACACCAATCACAGCAATAGTCCTACAAGACTATTTTAGACTAGTCTTATTCATCTAGCCCAGGGTTTCTCAATCTGATCCACTTTAAGATGTGTGGACTTCAACTCTGGCTGGGGAATTCAATGCTGGCTGGGGAATTCTGAGAGTTGAAGTCCACACCTCTTCAAAGTGGATCAAGTTGAGAAACACTGATCTAACCCAAAGTAATAAGCTCCCTGTATTAAAAGCATTAAAAATATCATGTACCCAGTGGGAGAGCCGTGTGCCAAATGCAGCTTTATGAGAAACACAGCTATCGCTGGAAAATTACGTTGAAATTTCTGGGTCTTGCAGCTGCAGCAAATCCATAGTCAAGATCTCTTGACATTTCAGGCCTTCAACAAGCTGCTAAATATACTTTTAGTGGTTACAGAGGGAACTGGATAAATCATTCTCCTCCCGGTATTCAGAGGAATGATGTAAACAAGGTACACTCATATCAAAATCAAGTACACATACATACCACAGAAACTCAACTATAGTACACCTTTGTGTTTTGTAGGTGTGCATGAAACGTCACTGGTTAAAAACTAGTAACAGTAACACCTGAAAACAAAACAGTTTTCAAAACTGGCTTTAATTATTTTTACTTGCTGTCCAAATACTGTACATGCAGTTTAACAAGCCAAATGGAGAAACATTAATCTTTTTTTTTTTTTTTGGAAAATCCATCTTGTCTCCTTTGGAAAGAGGGGAAAAAAATCTTGTCAATAATAATTTACAAAATTGAGCGTGCACCCTCAAAGCTGTCAGTCCTGCTGCATATATAAATCCACAGAAAAATACAAGAGTTTTACATTTAGGAAAGACCACATCACATAGAAAACATTACAGAGCACGGGTATAAAATTGTGTGTGTGTGTGTGTGTTGGTCCATTAGTAACTGTTCTCTCCACTGCCCATTGCAAGACAACCCCTTGTGCTCAATGTGACTGGAAGTTTTAAAATGCTTATTGTGATCCCCGTTCATATTTCTCTCAGAAAATCTGCTACTTAAGGCCAAGGCTATACTATAATCTTGAGACGCAAGTAAGAAGGCGGGCTAATATAATCATTGGTTGGCTTGGACAACCTTGATTGACTTCTTCTAAACCCCAGTTTAGAAACCTTAGCTATGCTTTGGTCAAGATTACTATAATATCTAATTACTGTTTTGCAATGACTCCTATTCTAGGATTACTCCATCCTTTGCCATATTCTTCTGTGGAGCCCTTGGTGGTCCCTGGTTGTCTTCTTGTAGACATTCCATTACCCTACTAAGTAGTATCTTCAGTGCACAACACTGAAGATGTTACCTAGTTGGATAATTAAACATCTGCAAGAAAACAATTAAATTAAGAGACTACCAAGGACTCCACACTTCAACCCTGAGCTACAAATAGTTTCTTCTGTTGATATTCTTCTGCATGACGAGATCCCTGATTACTCTGTTCACAGAAAGGAACATAGGGAATATTAGTTTAGCTAGAATTTGCTTCTAAATAAAATTGGGTTAGGTGGACGGCCTGTTTAGGCCCCCCACCCATCCCCATTACTAGAACAAGCCTTGAAAATAACTTAGCAGCTAAAGCTACTTCAACTTCAAGAATCTAGAATGGAGCCATCTATTTTGCCTGCCACTTTCTTAAGCTCAGCTCAAGGACGCTGGTTTTAACCAAAGATGCCATAATGAATGGGTCTTCGCTGTATGAGGAAATCTTTTTTATATGACAGACCACCCAGATGTGGAGATTCTCAATCAACCAGGTCATGGTTGTTCCAAGGGTGCTTTTCCAAAAGGCAGCTGGGCTTTCTTGATTTTTTTTTGTTTGAAAATGTTTCACTTCTCATCCAAGAAGCTAGTTAGAAGCAAAGAAGCTTCTTGAATGGGAAGCAAAACGTTTTGGAAAAGCACCTTTGAGATGACCACCCAGATTTTAAGTCTTCCTAACAAAGACTCATTTAAGTAAGTCATACCTATTTAAATCTTGCCACTCTACTTTGGTTTCCTTTTCACAATCTTTTTAGAAGCTACTCATGCTATGGTTTCAAGGAGCTGTATGGATCCAGTTGTTTTTCCCAAGCCTGTCCATTCGTTGATGTTGCTTCATTGATATTTTAAAAACTATCGTATGGTCTGCTTCATATTCTGTATCGTTTGGAGCCTTCTGTTCTGAAAGGTTGCTATAAAGATGTATTTTCAATATGTAAAAGAAGACCTCCCCGTTCAGCCAATCATAGCTGAAGTGTTTGATTCCTCCTGAGGGTAGACTTTTTAAAAACAGGACAATGAACCTAAGCTTCTAGGTCAAGTTTACATTACTCCCACTGCATATCAATATTTTCATTTTATTCTACAAAGCTTTTGCTTGCTGCCTTGTAAACCATGTTTTTAGGAGAAAGGATAGATATAAATTACCCCCATAAATAAATACAAATACATCTTCAGCCCCTACTGAGAGTTCAGTTCCAGAATGGCTCCAGGCCAAACAAAATTTAGAGGTAGCATTGCCTTCAGTTTCTAGTGACTGTCTCTGGGGAATAAATTCACAATGTCACAGTGAACAATAAGCTGCTTTGTTCAACATTCTTTTTTGGGGGAAAGGAGGGCGTTGGAAGAACTAATTGGCGGGGAGAAGAAAGTTATCCATTGTTAACATGAAAACATATAAGCCCTTATATTTTGAAAGGAAAACACCAACAAGGCCACCAACATCAAAAGTGCTACAATCCAGAGGGGTTTGCTATCCAATGAGCCAGACAGTCCAACTCAAGACAGCCTATTGCACTCACACTCCGACTGAAAAGTACTCTGGCATCAGAAGAGCATTGCTTTAACATCGTTACTACAATTACAAAGAACAGATCCTTCATTCCAGCAGTTAGTGGGATGGTTAGGCTAATCTTCCCCAGCTTCACTCCTCCAATTGGTGTCTTAGGACTGGAATTCCCAACCAGCATGATTGACAGATTCCCAGCACATCCCAAGAACCTCAAATAGAGACAAGGTTGTCCAATGAGACACAACATCCTTACTCTCTCCCCACCCGTGCCTTAATTAGTGACATTAAATCAACACCATCTCCACACACATCTCTTTTCTCAGTCATCATCTCCAAAGGTTGTTTTTTTTAAATATACTATTTTTTTCTTCTTTAAAAGCTCCAGAACAGGCAACAGATCCTACAGTGGTGGTCCCAATATGGATTTCACCAACTCTGGCTGATTTCAGTTAAGGGAGATTCAAAAGCTCAGCCCAGGACCCCATTCTCTATTGCATTTCAACCATCTCATTTATTTCTCATTTTAATCCCATATCTTTTAAGAGTGCAACAGTATAGTGTCCCCTGAGAACAGCAGACCTCGAAATATCTTTTGCAACTGTGCATGCTTTTCCTGAATCCTGGTGCAAGGGCGACATTAATAATCACATGAGTTGTGTAAGTGCTGTAGCTTCTCCACTTTGAAATGTAACAGCCAGACTGATGCATCATCCAGTCATGATTGTTTTCTATATTCATGGTACTTGTGATGTAAAAAAACACACACTCTGAAAGAAGCTTTCATATTGAGGGAACAGCTAAGTTCTGGTTGGAAAAAAAACACATTTTTACGGGAAATGCTGGGGCAAAATAAATATTCATGTCTATCAAGTCATAAATCAGAACTGCCTGTATCCTGGAGAATCCCAGTGGCATTGAGCTACATTTCCCAGAATTCCCATGCACAGGGTGGAAAAGATTCTCATAAAAATGGATCCGACTTAATTGTTTGAACAGCTGGAATTCAATAAGCTGTTCCATTATCTATTATCTTCTCCAGACTGAATCCTTAATAGTCCTAACACTGTTCCAGCTATGACTGTGTTTTATTTCTGCTTTTGAGTTTGCAAAGCAACTCTTGATTATTATTTTTAAGGTGAGATATGCATTATTAAAGTAAATACCTAATACTGGAGAAGCTCTCCCACGTACGTAATTCCTTTGCACACTGAAGGAGAAGGCCAAAAGAAAAGAGATGTGCCAATCAGAGTCCTACAATCCCTGCCCCTTGCCGTCTCTTGCTGCTACTAACTAGACTAACAGACAAAACAAAGTCACAACATATTAGTTATAAAATCGTGAGGTATACAACCAACAATTTGCACTTCGCTTGGGCAGCTTGTCTCGCACCCTTCATTACCATTCCAGTACAAATAGTTTGGTAAAAATAATTTCAGCCATTGTTCCCATCTTCGTATGCTTCAGTTCATGGACTGTGGAGAAAAACCGATCAATTTCTTCATCCTTTAACTCTACTTAGTACGAAGCCTCGGGTTGCACAAGTCAAGATTTCTGCAGAGTCCGATTACCAGGAGGGAGGTGCGGCTTTAGGATGTGGGCTGCTCCTGTTTAGCCTCTACTGAAGTTATTCATAGGATCTCTCCAAGCAGCAGGTGGCAGTGTTGAATCTAGCACGCATCTTCATTGTAAAGTCGATCAAATTGCCTTTAGTCCAGAGGCACATTTATTTTTCCTGTAAAGATGAGCTGTTACATGCTTCTTTAGTCTTTCGACAAATTCTATCTCAATCCCAACGTTGCTTATAGCTCATCTCTCCATTTCAGCTTGCGGTTGTTAACTCTTATTCTGCACTGAATTAGTGTGGATTAAAATTCAGAGAGGACAACTCACCAGAGTTCTTGTTCATTTGGATCACGTTCCATCCATTCAATAATTCTGGCAAATTATGCTCAGAGGCAAACCTTTAACTGCAACGGGGGCCATTTTCTAAATTTTCCTGCCCTTTCTTTACAATAATGTATATAAAACTGCCTCTCTGATAAAATGAAAGGTTTGTGGGGGGCTTGGCAAATTTATACATGCCACTTTGAATGCCATGCGGGAAGAAAAAATGGGATATAAATATGCCAGATAAATAAAATACATTTCAGTGGTTCCTGTCGGAAACAGCAGACAAGGAAACAATGTTAGAGGGCGAAAAAACAGCATCTGGAAATAGGGCAATGCCAGTGGTGGTCCACTTCAAAATGCAGATCATGAGATAAATGTTCTCTGGATCTACCCAATTTGAAGCCAATGTAATGGTTTTGGGGTATAACTATTTCCCCCCTATTTTTGAAACAAAAATAGCTAACATTTCAACAGGAATTTTTTTACATTTTGCCATTGGGAATTTTTGTTGTATTTTGTGCAGAGAAATCTTTTTTTTAAAAAAATGGAGGTCACAGCCCAAATAAAAAAACCCAAGATCTAGCTAGGACTCTTTCTTAGCACGTTCAAGGGCATTTGGGATTCCTCACTGGGACTTTTGCTCACATCAAATCCTCAGAGTGGGAGATACCATCAGCTCTGGCACAAAAGAGAGGATTGATGCTTATGAAATAAAAACCTAAAGCTCCTTTAATGGCCTGAAATTAATTGGTTTTTTTTGTTCCCATGAAATGCATTTTAGTATTTGGGAGCAGTTTTTAGACATGAAACTCTATCTGAAACCTCATCATCTCTCTAACATAAGCTTCTCACTGTGAGAATACTTTGTTTAAAACAAACTAAAGACTTTTATCAAAATGATTACGGGCTGCCCGATAAATCCAAAACTTTCTATTGAGGTGGAAATGGACTAATTCCATATTGCATCTAGATTTGTAGTTCTTACGTTGGGACATACCTCTTTGTACCTCTTTCCTTCACTGCTGAATTTATAAAAGCATGTGAAATGTCTTAGCGGTTCCAACTTTGGTTTCCGTATGTGCCTGACTGCAATATCATGCATGCTATCTTAGGATCACATCATATCACTCTTGTCTGAACTGTTATAAAAATACTGGAAGCTGTTTAGAAATGCCTAGTACCTTAATTTCACTACCTGGGAACAGAATTAATTTGATTTCTATTTATCTGCTACCTTGCTCCATTTTTTCAGACTGATGGTGCCATTGCTAAACTAGGTGAGATGTCTCCAGATGTGGCAGTGTCTCATCCTTGTTCTTTTACACCATGAGCATTATTATACAGACCTTTCCATGGATCAATAAGGCATCCTTTGCCTGTCCGTCACCCAAAGACGCCATTGTATTCCTATAACTAGTGTTACTTGCTAAGCAAGCCGGGGCACTGCTCAGTGTCGACCACGGCTTGAAGCTGGCAGTAAAATATATTTCGAGCAGCTGCTTAGCTAAGATGAAACACAATTCAAGATCTTACAAGCACAGACCATTTTGAAGGTCAGCAATCAATACACTGGGGGGGGGGGGAAACAAAAACAAGTTCAGGTGATCAAGCCAAAGAGATGATACAAGCAGATATCCAGAGTGGTTTAAGGTCGAGGTAGGAAAGTTCAGAGACCCCCCAGAATCTGGGTTCATGGCAAGCTTGGGGGCTGTAGCGCAGTTATCTGGAGCACTGGGGATTGGTTCAAACAATGCTTCTATGCTTTATATTGGCAAAAGTCGCCAACCATCTAGGGAAAATGTGCAAGGATCCCTGGATAAGCAAAACTTCAGTCTCAAGAATGCAATTGGTCTTTGAAGGACTCTTCTCGGTTTAGGAACCAGAAGAAGAAGAGGATTCGTGCTGTTCATTGAGAGTAGCTGCTCTTTCTGCAGCAGGATTTCTTGGACCTGGACCACCTTCTACTGATGGTTGTACTTTCTGCAGGCACTTCATTGACTCGTTTTCTGCCGGTCTTTCAAAAGAGCCCCTTCAGGAGAAGCCCGTCCCCGGTTGCACAAAATCTTTACTGCCGTCCTTGCTCATATTTTACATAATTGTTGTGCTAAGTGATATCCTTTAGAAGAACTGTCACCGTGGCTCCTCAAATCTCAGAGTCATAATTTGAGGCACAGTTCGGCTATTCACTCAAAATCGTATTTTAGGGGGCAAATTGTGCTGACTCCACAAGACTAACAACTATCACAAGGCTTTCGTGATCCATATTTTTCTACTTGGAAGCAGACCTCGGTTTTCTGCAAAACAGACCACCGAGCGATTGGCCACATTTTGTCCTTAGAGGCAAACTTTTGAGTTAGTCCTGCTCTGCATTTTTTAAAAAAAAATCTTTTGCAAATTGCATTTATTCCAACTTAGATTCAGGATGCAGTGAAACCAGGCAACATTTTGTTGGTTTAGAGGTGAATGCCAGATGACACGTTTTTGTCTTTTTGTCAAAAAAGGCTTTCTAAAATGAACAAGACAGAGTGTCTCCGGTGTAGACTCAAAACCAATATATTGCTTATTCTGGAAAATGTCACAACAGTCCATACATGTAGAGAGCAACAGAACGACAGGGTGTTCAAGGAGAACAAGGCCAAGATAATTTCATCAACTCCCTGCTTTGAAATCTGTAGATCAGGTCAGTGTCAAACTGGTGGCCCGCGGGCCGGATGCGTCATGCGCAGGCCACGCCTACCCCAGCTCCACAAAGGCAAAAACGTCACAATACATCACGTGACGCAATCGAATTTGACACCTGTGCTGTAGATGGTTTGGTCTGGTGAAATTGTGGTGGCCAAATTGGTGGCTACAGAAATTCCATATCCCAAAATCGGTGCAGGTTAATGTTACTGAAATAAGTTACTAATATATTTACACGTGCTTTTTTTGAAGGGTGTGATGGGATCCCATCAAAACATCCTCTGGAAACTTGTCATCCTTGTAAGGGGGAAATTAAATGCTATCGGTTCTGTTTCCCCTTAATTGTCTTCTTGAGAACTTCCCTTGTGTTTCGTCCTAACTGAAGTTACAGAAGAACCCATGTTTACTTTACTTATATTATAAAACACCTAAGAAGTAAAAGAGTTTCTTGGCCTTCCGTTAAAATCAAGTGTGGATAGCTAAAATGAGCATTCCAATTTAAGAGCCATTTCCAAGGCTGTCTAGTATCCAGAAACTAACCAGTAGCTTTCAGGCTGCTCTCACATCAACACTCAATCCGCCAGCTTTTAATGCTCCTATAGTCTATGGGAAATTAAAAAAAATAAAATAACAGGAACAATAAAGAAATTGTGATTTTCAGTAGTATCTCCCCTGAGTATTTGCAACAAATTTTAGTAGGCACCTTCATGAAAAGCTTCTGTAATTCTCAATTTTGCTACAGGAACTGGCCGTCACTGAGAGACCAGATTGCTACATACTGTAAAACATATTCGTACAACTAACAATCCAGCCCATGCGGGTTTACACAGAAGCAAATTCCATCAAACGTTCAATTTTTTTTTTTTAACAAATTAGTTGGTTTTGGATAGCAGCCAGATTGGATTAAACTGAAACAGTTAATAAATGGAGAGACTCCATACTCATCCTTTTGAGAAATCCAGGGACTCTCCTATGAAATTTTGAAGAGCGTCCACGTTTGCCCAGTACATTTCTTCTCGTTGTATTTTATCTTCTGTTTGGAAATTGGTTGGTTTGGTTATCTTGCCTTTCGGGCTGCAAATTGTTCCAGACACAATGAGGACAAACTGAACCAAGGGCCCATTTCAATAAGAGTGTTCTTTGCATATGCCTTGCTAAAGTAGCATCAAAGATCCAGTATCTAAAACAGGAGTGTCTAAAGGAGGAGACACAATTAAATTTCTCTAAGCATGACAAAGCAAAATCATGAGTCTTAGTATTCTTTGAACTTAACAGTCGGATGCACCCTTTGGAGATCTCTCTTCTTCCACACCTTTGGCAGATCCTCCTAGCCTTTTCCAGGTACGCACAATGCAAACGAAATTACTTTCTCCAGGATTCCAAAACCCAGGATTTAAGCAGGAAGTGAAATGCTGACAGCTCCTGCCAGGTGGGAAGATGACCGTACTGTACAAATATTGCAGAGGAATCCGTAAGCACGTGGCAAGCTACATAATGTCTGAAAATGCTACATTCCTTTAAAAAAAAAAAGACGTTAGTGCCGCATTCCATTTTTCCCCCTTTTTTTTGTTTTGTTTAAAGAAACACTAGGAGAAATCAAAGCTTATCCTCCAGAGATGCCAAAATAAAACAGGACTGAGAGGAGAAAGAAAACCTAACATGCTATTTTGAAGTGGGTTTAACGGTTGAGATCCTGCCTAAGATGTTTCCAACATGAGAAACGGTTTACTCCTTTTCACGGGCCGTTTTCTTTGGGGTGATGTAACAGTCTTGAAACTGGCAATTTGTTAATCGAGTTTTTTTTTTCCTCTCCTTAATACGTGTTTCTTTTCTTTCCCTTTCAATTCCTCCCCCATCACCCTTTTGGATTTCTCCTACGTTGTCCACCCAGAGAGGGAGGATCAGACATGTCTAAAGTCACTGGAACAATTTCCTTGGAAGAGGAGGAGGAGGAGAAAGGGTGATGGGAGGAAAAGACATGGAATATTTACAAACCATACTTCCGGAAGCCGTGGTAGAACAAGGCATTCTCTGTTGTTGTTGTTGTTGTTGTTGTGTTGTCTTCTTTAAGGACAAGAAGGGCTTATTGAACTCTCTAGTGAAGACTGAGAAAGGCGACGAGTAAGGGGTCCGATGGTGGAGTCTGCCAACGAGGAAGTGGGAAAGAGCTTATACCAACCTGTCACTACACTGGACAGGTCCAGCTCATCTAGGACAATCTGAGCCATCCCCATGAAGCACTTGTGGTCCATGCGGCCATAGTCTCCCCAGACAATCACCTAAAGGGAAAAGGGAGGAAGAGATGAATTGCCACGAGAATCCGAGACAGGAGAATTAGAAGACTAGAAGACCTACAGAATCGGGTGAAAAGCAGAAGGCCTTTTCCAACATCCCATAACTAACTAATCCTTGGGGGTGTTTCTATTTTTGGGCTAACAGCCTGGTTCTTCATACTATTATCATAAATCATTAACAGCATAGTCCTATCTATGTTGACTCATCTAAACTAACCTTTCCATGGGTTTCAGAACTTATTCTTAGATAAGGTAGGAGCGGGTCTGTTTTGCCTCTCAAAGATATTCCTTTAAACGCATTAGCATCAAGCTTGCAGCCTTTAAAACATGAGTTTCGCATTCTGTCTATCATTTACTATTCTGGAAATGGGAAAATATATGCTCTTGCTTAACTGATGTGGATCCCAGTTTATACACGATTAGGAGATATTAAAATGTCTTTTGACTGGTAGTGCTAGCTAGGGGCTATTTAAAAGCACCCAATGGTTTGAAAATACCCTAACATGCTTCTTCCATTCATTTAAAGATTTAGCGAATGCATCCACATAACATGACAAGGTTCAATTAGTTATAACATTCCCCCCTCCCTTAGTATCGGTTTTTAGTCAGTGTGCAAAACTAGAAGAAGGATCATTTCAATCGGTAAATCTAGAAGCACCCTGGTCCTGGTACCCTTTTAATATCTTACAACCATCCAACAGTGGGAGGTGTCAGGATTCTGTCCTTTGCTCTCCTCTGAAATCTAGAATCAGATCTGTAACTCTTGGCTTTTCCTAACTGAGTGATAAAGATCCTAAAAAGGAGGAGATGGAAAATAAGTATATCATAAATTACTCTTTCAACTAAAAATGAGTCAGTAATTTTTAGCTCATCGTTTATGGAAAGCTACCTTTTATTTATTGACTTTATTTAATAATCAAATTTGCTCGGTCATTCATCTCACATAAAGTGACTCTGGGCGCCATACAGCCAACCCAATGAAATCCCATTGCTCAAAATAAAAATCTTGCTTACACCAAGATCTCAATTAAGATCTCAGGAAAATATTTTCCTGATTCTCTATCGAATTACTATTTCCTCCTTCAGGAATGTGAAATCTGTGCTTCCTTCGGGTTTAGCACTGAACAATGCCTATCTTGATTTCTGGAAGATTTCCTTAGCAATATCTGAAAGGCCATTTGTTCTTGAGTTGAACTTTGAACTCAGCATATGCCTGAAGCCAAACATCTCCATTTTTATCTAAATTGGGACTTCACAAAAATATATATCTTAAAGTCAATAGTTGAGGCAATTCATGATAACCCTCTTCTTCAAGTATCTTCATAGCATCCAACTTCCTGTCTGGGGGCTTCAGGATCTTTTGAGGGGACTCTACAAGTTCCCCAGCTGAAACATCTTGTTTCTGATGAGGACACCAGAGACCTTTTCAGAGGACAACCCAACAGGAATCTCTACGGTAACTATACCGATTGTCTACTTCAGGGGTAGGCAACCTTGGCTCTTTTATGACTCGTGGACTTCAACTCCCAGTATTCCTGAGCCAGCCTGGCTCAGCTTGGAAACCTCTCCCTTTCCCCTCAGCGTGGCTGGCTCAGGAATTCTGGGAGTTGAAGTCCACGAGTCATAAAAGAGCCAAGGTTGCCTACCTCTGGCCTAGACCTAGGCCTAGGCCGCTTTCTGACTCATGGACTTCAACTCCCAGAATTCCTGAGCCAGCATGGCTCAGCATGGAAACCTCTCCCTTTCCCCTCAGTGTGGCTGGCTCAGGAATTCTGGAAGTTGAAGTCCACGAGTCATAAAAGAGCCAGAGTTGCCTACTCCTGGTCTACTTAATAGCTACCAGAATCACCTTCCCATAAAGGCCACAGG
>NW_015388407.1:277965-295629 GCF_001527695.2 Protobothrops mucrosquamatus
CCTTATAAAACAGATACAACAATAAATACCCAATTTAAAACCTAATTAAAAAGAAATATTTACTATGGCCTATATAATTAAAATTTCTCTTAAAACCCCACTAAAAATTCCCCTAGGCCAATCCCGCTTGTTGGAAGAGCCATGTCTTCAGGGCGCGGCGGAAGGAGGGGAGATCCGGGATCACCCGGATCTCTGGGGGATCACCCGGATCTCTGGGGGTAGTTCGTTTACATCGTGGTGACCAAAACTGGATGCCGTATTCCAAGTGTGGCCTTACCAAGGCCTTGTAAAGTGTTTTGAATGTTCTACCAGCTGCATCTGTAGAAGTGTGCGTGTGCATTCATGCATGCAGTGACAAGGATGCTTTACCAATAAAGGAGAATATTTGTAGCTCAGGGCTGAAATGAGGGGTTGGTGCTCTCTCAGCTTGGTTGTTTTCTTGCAGATGTTTCATTATTTGACTAGATAATATCATCAGTATCTAGCACTTAGGGTGTTATCTAGTTTGGGTAATGAAATGTTTGCAAGAAAACAGCCAAGCTCAGAAAGCCCCCCCAAGGATGCTTTGTTGTTGTTAGTTGCGAAGTCGTGTCCGACCCATCGTGACCCCATGGACAGCATTCCTCCAGGCCTTCCTGTCCTCTACCATCTTCTGGAGTCCATTTAAGCTCCTGCCTACTGCTTCAGTGACTCCATCCAGCCACCTCATTCTCTGTCGTCCCCTTCTTCTCTTGCCCTCCATCTTTCCCAGCATCAGGCTCTTCTCCAGTGAGTCCATCCTTCTCATTAGGTGGCCAAAGTACTTGAGTTTCAACTTCAGGATCTGGCCTTCTAAAGAGCAGTTAGGGTTGGTCTCCTCTAGGACTGACCGGTTGGATCGCCTTGCAGTCCAGGGGACTCGCAGGAGTCTTCTCAAGCACCAGAGTTCAAAGGCTTCAATTCTTTGGTGCTCAGATGCTTTAATTCTTGCAATAACCTTTTTGGCTGGCAAAACATCTGCAACTAGTCCTCAACTTATAACTGGTTGCTTAGCAATCATTCTAAGTTACCAGAGACCCAGTTTCAAAATCCTGATGTTGGGCTTCCCTTGCAAGTCATAGGACCTCATTTGAGGTGCTTGGCCCTTTGCAGCACCGCGCAGTTACATGACTGTGATTTACAATGATTTCACTGGGAATTGGTGCTTACTTCTGGTTTACGGCAAAAACCACCCCATAATAAACAATGGGCTTGCTTACTGACCATGGTGTTACTTAATGACCACTGTAAAAAAGATCATAAAACTGGGTTCCGTAACATGGTGACCTGCTTTACGGCTGTTTTGACTTACAATTGTAATTGTTAAACTCAATGACAGTCATAACTCAAGGACCAACTCGGTGTGTCAAATCAAATTTATTGGATTATAGAGGAACTCGTGAGTCCTAGGCCACAAATATTTTATTAATAAAGTATCTGATTAAGTACACTTTAATGCAATTACCTCTTGTATTACATGCTAAGGTAACCTAGTAACCCAGATTCAATACAGTATGGATAGACTAACAGGTGTGTACCAGGCTTCAACCTAATAAACTGNAGAAGAAGAAGAAGAAGAAGAAGAAGAAGAAGAAGAAGAAGAAGAAGAAGAAGAAGAAGAAGAAGAAGAAGAAGAAGAAGAAGAAGAAGAAGAAGAAGAAGAAGAAGAAGAAGAAGAAGAAGAAGAAGAAGAAGAAGAAGAAGAAGAAGAAGAAGAAGAAGAAGAAGATATTTTAAAGAACAGACATAAAGTATACAAACAACTTCCTGTATATACCAAGAATTGTCCCAGCCAGCTTTTCACTTTATCTCTACTCTGTCCTATTCCGAAGCAATTACTTACCAGGGAAAGACTTGGATCCTAGTTTGGGAATGAGGCCTCGGGCTTCTATCACTTCTACCTCTAGCTGTCCATTCCGGTCAATCATCCCAACATGGACATCACCTAGGAAAACAGCAGTAAAGTCAGCATGGACACAACTCCAGAGCTATGTGCTGCCACATGTGATTGTGCAAAACAAAGAAGAAAACAGTGTGAGGGGGGAGAAAGTATCCTTCATTTTTTTTAGAAGTCCCAAACAATTTGTATGCATCCATCTTTAACAAGCTGTTTGATTACTAGTATTCACGAAAAAAAGGTCTTCTTTCAAAATTCAATTGGATTTTTTTAATATAATAAAGAATAGCTTTTTGTCCTTCACGCCAACGTCTTCCCCCATTTCCATGTGTGATTGTGGTGTCTTAGCTCAGGGGTAGGCAACCTCGGCTCTTTTATGACTCGTGGACTTCAGCTCCCAGAATTCCTGAGCCAGCATGGCTCAGCATGGAAACCTCTCCATTTCTCCTCAGCATGGCTGGCTCAGGAATTCTGGGAGTTGAAGTCCACGAGTCATAAAAGAGCCAAGGTTGCCTACCCCTGTCTTAGCTCATCTTAATGTTTTGTGGTAGATCTATATTTAGGAGACTTTTTAAAGTAATGGAACCCACAGAATTGTGATGGAGATGTTATGGTTCTCCAAATATTGCTGAATCGTACTTTCCAAGAAATCTAAAGAACGTGGCCAATGGTAAGAAATATAGAAAGCCTATAAATTTAACACATAAATAGAAATAAATAAATAAATTCAGTAGCACCTGGGGAATCACATATTCTTTATCCATGAGTTCTAACCAAAATGAATTACTCTCCTTAAATCAACATGAAAAATTAATTACAATTGACCTTCATCTGTTCACATCTTAAGGATAAAAGAAGGACGAATCAAAAACAGTCCTCCTGGTAGAATATCGTGTATATCCTAAAGCAACTTTAACAACCTGAGTCCTGCTCATCACCTGAAATTTGCAGATGGCCAAACCTGACTCACGTCACATTTATTCAATTAGGTAGGAAGATTTTTCAAGGACTTATTGTTAGACAGATTCTATTAGGACTTACAATAGCCTTTATGGTCACGAATTTCATGCAATACTTGGGGATTTGCTACAAAAATGTATAGCATGAACCAGCGTTTCTCAACTTTGACAGAGCTGAAGACGTATGGACTTCAACTTCCAGAATTCCCCAGCCAGCTGACATCAGGAATCATGCTTACACTGAAGATTTTATTGAGTAAATCACAATTAGATAGGTTCAAAACACACTCAGCCATAAACCATGATTTCTAAATTACAGGAATTATGGCTCGTTATATAAACACTACACAGTCCCTCACAAAACATGAATCCAGGGAGATGGTTAATTAAGGAAGATCCACATGAGATCCTCCTCCATCCAGTGACCCTGAACCTAAAGGGCTGAGATGGTTCACTCACCCATTGGTGGAGTAGCGAGTGTTTGTCGCCCTACAATTTGTGCTGGTCCAAGACCATCTAGGAAGTCACTGAACTGGCTTTCAACTCCCAGCTTGGTTGTGGGGAAAATAAATCTGAAGGAAAGGGTGAGAAAGACAGTGTGTGAGAAAAAGAAGACACAGCTTGAAAGAACATGCAGAAGAGAGATTCATCCTTCTCCTCCTACATTTTGTCCCAGAGCATCTTTTTGCCTTTACATGAGACCTGAGTCAATAAACCAACTGAATCAAAGACATTTTCATGCATCCTGGTTTTTTGGGGGGGGTCCTATCTATGAGTTAATATTATCAGGACATTCTCCTTAAAAAATGGAACACTTGTTTTTATATTCTCTGTACAATGTCTACTCTTTATTCAGCGACTATGTTAACCAACAGCAGGACTTACGTGCCATCGGAGCTGTTGCTGTTAGTACTTCCATCGGTTGACTCCCGACTGCCTTGACGGGTGACCCTGTTTCTCATCTCCACAGCAATCCCAGTCTCAGTGCTGCGACGAATGTTACTTCGAAGTTTCTTTAAGCCACCATCTGAGGGGGGGGGAAGAAACCACATGAATAGAGGGTGAGGCAGTCCAGGGGCATCATCTCACAGCCAGGAAAGGATAGGGCTTGTCCTACAATACATTCAGTGAGAGCCAAGTTGATACTGGTTAGTTTCTTTCCTGCCTACTTCTAGCCCAGGGGTAGGCAACCTTGGCTCTTTTATGACTTGTGGACTTCAACTCCCAGAATTCCTGAGCCAGCATGGCTCAGCTTGGAAACCTCTCCCTTTCCCCTCAGCATGGCTGGCTCAGGGATTCTGGGAGTTGAAGTCCACGAGTCATAAAAGAGCCGAGGTTGCCTACCCCTGCTCTAGCCTTTGGATGGATGCAAAAGGTCCCAGTTTTCTGCGTTCTCAAATGAAAGTAAGCCCTTTTGAGTGAAGCAGAAATACTGATTTGGCTCTTCCCCCCCCCCCCTTCTTCTCTCTTTGGAAATCAGAGATTGAATCTGAAGAGGGCAGTTATGTCTGTTTTACGGTTAGCATGCGCAGATAGTGTTATTGGGTTTCTGCAAAGCCTGTGTCCCAGTAAGACACAACTCCAGAAGTCTTCTGCCTTCTGTTTGCAAGCCAACAATGAAGCAAGGATGAGTAGTCACTACCACATGTTCTTACCTCTGGGAGGCTGAGCAGATTAGACCCAGAAGGAGAGAAAAGCAAATACTGTGACAGAAACAGTAGCAAGCTGGGGGAATGGCTGCCCTTGGGAGCAGGACCCATAGAAACATCTCACCCCTGGGCTTCCCAAACCCAGAGGCTAACACTAATGGTCTCTGCAGGCTTCCATATAACCTTTTTTTATGTTTTTGCTCCTCATGTGATGAAATACTTGCATGCAGATGTTTTTTTGTTTGTGATTTACAGTTTTGTTTGGATAGATGCCCACTCCAGTGAAATATAAATACAATAGGTGTATAAGTCATTTAGAATAAAGAACACTTGGAATACTGCGTCCAGTTTTGGTCACCACGATGTAAAAAAGATGTTGAGACTCTAGAAAGAGTACAGAGAAGAGCAACAGCCATGCCTTTTCAATTTGCCAAGGTTGAGAAATACTGATGTAATCTTACAATAAAGATAGAATTAATACTTCTGGGTGTGCTTTTGGTCTGGACTACCTCGCAAGAATGGCAATCCCCCCCCAAAAAATGTGCTTTGTTCTGAAAAACCAGGAAAAGAACGGAAGAACGAACAACAGCATTTGATTAAAGAGCGGTGCTTTTCGACTGCCTGTTCCAAACAGATTTGGAACGGTCCCCATATTGCCATCCCGTTGTTACAGATTCACTGAGATTTAACCAACTTTCCAAAAAAGACTATTTAAAAAAAATCCTAACAATAGCATACTTAGACTAGCCTCTAGAACAAGTGTAAGCTAGACATGACATGAGCCGTGTGTTCAAATCAGAACTTGTTTTTGAGATATTAACTCAGCTTTTGAGGTTACAATGATAGAAAGTTGGAGACTTGGACTGAGGGGTCTTTTCCAAGTCAGCAAATCCACCCTTTGTCACAGCAGAAACAATGGCTATTTTTTTTTAGGCAGGAGAAAATTGGCAAATGAAATTACATCTTGCCAGATGGTCCCTAGGTGGCTCTTAGAATCATTCCATTAATCAGAGGGTTCAATATCAAACAAATTCCAAATGAGACTAATTCATGCAAACAATTGCACTAAATAGACACAGAGAGAGAGAGGGGGGGGAGGGAGGGAGGGAGAGAGAGAGAGAGGGAGAAAGAGAGGAAGAAAGAGAGAGGGAGAGAGAAAGAGGGAGAGGGAGGGAAGGAGAAAGAGAGAGAGAGAGAAAGAGGGAGAGAGAAAGAGAGAGGGAGAGAGAGAGAGAGAGAGGGAAGGTTTTAATGATAGCCAAATTGCTAACATGGATCTACAGCTGCAAAAGACATGCAAAGTGCAAAAAGCCAGATCTCTGATATATCTGCCACATTTCTGTCTTCGAACTTTGATGTTACAAGGACTAGAAAGACATAATTTTTGTAAAATGCCCAGAATCATTTAGGTGAAATGGGAAGTATAGAAATCAATAAAATCCAATTTTGCCATTTAACATTTTTTTGTTGCTCTTTTTAAAGTTCTACTGTGAGGCCCAGTTTGATTGATCATTTTCTATGACTTCAACTTGCATTAAAGTCCAATGTTTTAAGACGTAATGACCTATTCAAGGATATTTAAGTCACCCTACAATGCATTTCGAAAGCCAGTTTGTGTAATGGTTAAGGCAGTGGTGGCGAACCTATGGCACGCGTGCCAGAGGCGGCACTCAGAGCCCTCTCTGTGGGCACGCGTGCCGTGCCCTGGAGATGGCGAGGGATTGGCCCCGCCACCCTGGCCCCGCCCACCCAGTCTGCCATGACCACCGCGGCCACGCCCACCCGGCACCCAGTGATAAATAAGTGGGTTTGGGGTTGCAGTTTGGGCACTGGGTCTCTAAAAGGTTTGCCATCCCTGGGTTAAGGCATCAGGCTAAAACCAGGAGATGGGTGTTCTAGTCCCACCTTGGATACAAGGCCAGCTGGGTGTGACCTTGTCCCTCTTTCTTAGCCCTGGGAAGGAGGCGATGGCAAACCACTTCTGAAATCTTGCCAAGAAATCATGCAGAGACGTGTCCAGGCAGTCATCAGGAGTTAAAAACTACCTTGAAGGCACATAGAAATCTCCCCTTTAGGATCACAGCAATTAAAAAAACCAGCTAAATTAGAACCGTCAATTATCTAGAACTCACTGTGTACAACTGTGCATTGCTACCATTCCTTCCCAACCAATGCATTCTCTCAAGCAGTGGTTCCCAGTCTATGGTTTTCAAGGGCACGATCTTGTCAATCTTCCACCAATCAAAGCATCCATTCCATGATCGTCAGCAACCCTTTAACACCAGCCAACCTACTCTGAGGTTTACACTCCGTATCTCGCATGCATCATACTAGCTAGCTTAGAATTAGAAATCAGATCCCTGGAAGATCAGGTCAGATGGGTTGATTCCCCATGGCCGTTGTATTTGCACACATACAGACTTGTTCCTGAGCATTCCTTAGTTAAGAATTTAGTAGGTGAAGCTGAAGTGCAGAGAAGAGCAACAAAGATGATCAGGGGACTGGAGGCTAAAACATACAAAGAACATTTGCTGGAACTGTGTATGTCTAGTTTAATGAAAAGAAGGACTGACATGATAGCAGTCTTCCAATATCTCAAGGGTTGCCCCAAAGAAGAGGGAGTCAAGCTATTCTCCAACGCAGCTGAAGGCAGGACAAGAAGCAACAAATGGAAACTAACCAAGGAGAGAAGCAACCTAGAACTAAGGAGAAATTTCCTGAAAGTTAGAACAATTAATCAGTGGAACAACTTGCCTCAAGAAGTTGTGAATGCTCCCAGACTGAAAGTTTTTAAGAAGAGATTGGACAACCATTTGTCTGAAATGGTATAGGGTTTCCTGCCTGAGCAGGGGTTGGACTAGAAGACCTCCAAGGTCCCTTCTAACTCTGTTAATCTATTCTATTCTACTCTACTCTACTCTACTCTACTCTACTCTACTCTACTCTACTCTACTCTACTCTACTTCTATTCTATTCTATTCTATTCTACTCTACTCTACTCTACTCTACTCTACTCTACTCTACTCTACTCTACTCTACTCTACTCTACTCTACTCTACTCTACTCTATTTTTGGTTGATTTCCAAAGGCACAAGACCTTACAGGCCGTCCAGTGAGGAACACCTATGGAAGAAAGCAAGCGGAGCGGTGTAGTGTTGCTAAAGAAAGCAATTGGTAATATCATTTTAACTCCTTTCAGCACTCACTTTCTTTCCTAATCAACACTTCACATGCGCCTTGGTGTCTCATTCACAGGTCTCCATGGCAACTCTTCCTCCTCTTGCCCCCCCTCCCAACCCATTTCTTCTTTCTGTCCTTTTTGCAAAACCAGCCTCACGCTTTGTCTTGCCGTCACTAATACTAATTTGTGTGCCTGCATCCTCCAGCAGGTCCGTCCCCAGGGGAAGGAAAGAGACTTGGCAGAGCTTCTACAGCTCAGAGAAAAGGGGGGTGGGCTGCATACTTGCTGGACCAGATACCACCCAGAGAGAGAGAGAGAGAGAGATCAAGGGTGGATTTAGGCACCTTCAATTTCTGAAATCTCATCTGACTCTAAGAATCAGGAAAGCCGATGGGAAGACACGAAGCATAAGGGATAAATCTGGAATCTGAAGAGAAAGGGAAGGAAGATATGGGATTCTAACCATTTTATCTATTCATCCACTCCTGGATTGTTGGGCTCCAAGAACCAAGAACAACACATGGAGTTACTTAAGAGTAGTTTCCTTTATTGTGCCCCACCTATAGACAGAATCTTGCCAGACTAAAGCAACTATTGGCATAACTACAGATTTATACTGGGAACTGCTAGGGAGAAGACATTTTAATCCTCTTCCTATGAACAAGAAACAAGGAGATTTCTTAATACACAATTCTTCTGCTGCCATGAAAAAAATGGCTATAGCTTAGACAGATTTGAAAGCTCAGTTTGGAAGTAAAATCCCTGGATGCTTAATATCATGTATATTCCATCTTTATTCTCATGTACTACGTCAGTTACGAAACCTCTGGATAAGAGCTATGATATCATTCAGTTCCTGCTGTGACTGTAAGCTGCAGATATTTTGAATCTGCCAATTCGATGGGCTGTGAAGGTGAGGAGGAGTCCCGTTGACATGGAGCCAGACAATAGTTTCGAACTCCCATCATCTTAAGCATTTAAAAAAAAAAAAAGACTATTTACTCATCTCTCCAACCTTTCAATTGGGCTGTATGTTGCCTTGTCCAAGGTGCTGAACTTCCCAAATGGTGTTGCAAGAAGATTGGGGTAAAGCTGGTGGAACAGTGGTTGGAATGCAGTGTTGCAAGCTAACTCTGCCCAGAGTCTGGAGTTCGATCTTGACGGGGCTCAAGGTTGGTAAAATGAGGACCCAGATTGTTGGGGGCAATATGCTGACAATGTAAATCACCCAGAGAGTGCTGTAAGGCAGGGTTCTGCAACCTTGACAACTGTAAGATTTGTGGACTTCAGCTCCCAGAATTCCTCAGCCAGCATAGCTGGCTGAGGAATTCTGGGAGCTGAAGTCCACAAGTCTTAAAGTTGTCAAGGTTGCAGACCCCTGCTGTAAGGTGCTGTGGGGTGATATAGAAGACTAAGTGCTATTGCTTACAATAGTCTTAACATCTCTAATTATAAAAATTGAAAATATTTATTAATTTAATATAATTTTTATAATAATATTTTTTATTTCTCTTTTATTATGTCTTAACAATTCTGCTAACAATTCTAGTGCCCCTCTGTTTACCACTGCATTTTTCTGCATTTCTCTCCCCTTCCCACAATTCTTCCCTCTAGTTTAAAGCCCTGGATTTTCTGATTTATTTAAATCAGCCTCCTCTATTTTTTTTCAGTTACTGTGGGGGGTGCCTCTTGCTGTGATCAATAAATGCCTGTGTTGTAAAAAGCACCAGCTGCAGAAAAGAGACCTGACAAATATATATCAGATAATAAAGAACAGCTTCCTCTGTTCTTGGACGCGATAAAAAGAGAAGAAGAATTAAAGATTTCCCAGGGAACACAAGCACTGTCAACAAATTAAGATTTTACAGCAACAGCTATCCACGTTGACAATAAGAAAAATGGAGAGAAAATTGAATTATGTGAAACAAATTCGTTTTGAATTTGCTAATAAACCACTTAAATGGTCAACTTATAAATTACAGAAAGAAAATCATATTGAAATTACAAGAGGGAAATAGTTAAACTAACCCGTAATGTGGGTATACAAAAACATTTTATCAATATTCGTCTAATCAGTCATACAGAGGGCATGATATTTCAGTGGAAAAGAAGAGAGAAATATCTCAGAAAACAAAATCTACCGAGGGTTACAGAAGTACAAAGACAAATGATGAAGTATAACAAGAAATTTCAAAAGCTATTAAAATCTGTAAAGCAGGAAAAGCGGCCGGACCAGATGGATGATTAGACCCAATTATAAATCTTTTGAGGATGAACAAAACCAGAGATTTTTCTTTTGGGAAAATGGACAAACAGAACTCTGTTTTTATATATGACAACCACAACGAGATTACAATATGTTCAAAAGTGGAAAAGTTCAAGGCAACCCACAACACAGGAACGGTCGGTGAAGATGATGGAACTTGCCAAGATGGCTAAATTGACTACCTTGATTAAAGAAAAGACAATATTCACATTTATAGGAAGCCCCTTATAGATTTCTCAAAAAAGTATAAAATACAAACGGCAAAAAAAAAATGGAAAAAGGAAGAGGTAGAGAAAAAACAAAAACAAGGAATGCAAACAAAAGGGAAAAAAGTTATAGAAAAAATAAATAAATTCTGGCTTTCTTCAATACAGACAGCAATCTAAAAATCAGTGACCCTTTGAACTAGTATAAACCATAACAAACAGCATTTCTATCATCATAAACAAGTCTAATTGTTAAAACCCAAGGTGAAATTTTCATTTATTTCAGTTCCAACAAAGTTTCCAAGTAGAAACGAAGCTGGATAAAGTCTTTTGTTTATTCAAAACAATTTCACCATCTCCACCAACTCCATTAATTTTCACCATCAATTCTTGCATTGTGAATTTGTGTGAGTCCTTCCACCTGTGCGTATACAGAAGCCTTGCACTCTTGTCATATTTAAAAACAAAGCTATTTTTTTTCAAGCTGTATGTCCATCAAACCTACAAGTTGTACATTCCGATTAAGAATTCTCCAAATTAAAATACATATCTAATTCCAATAAGTCTTAGCTTTCTTATATGTCCACCAGAGATGATAAAAAAGCCCTTCAGACTGTTTATCTTTCCAACATACATTTGACACATTCTCATACAACTTTGACCATTTATCAGGTGCTAGATGCCAGTGATACATCATCCTTTCAAAATTATCTTTCAAGTTATAATGCGATGTAAATTTCACTCTTTACCCAACATATTCCCCTGTTGATCAAGCGTAATGCTATAACCAAAGTTTCTCGCCCATTTGATCTTACCATCTTTAACATATTCATCTGTCCAGTGCAATAAATCAGGAAGCAAGGAAGCTCAAATGACTACGGGTTTATTGCAGCTAACACTCTCTACAAGAATCTGAATTACTAACAGTCAAAGCGAAATGGCGGTAGATAAGAATCAGTGGAATTCAAGGTGGGCTGGACTTAAATCTCTCGTGAGGACAAAGGGATTCGAAACTAATGACATGCTTGACCCCTTCCTCAAGCCTCAGCCTTCTCATCTCCCTACATCCCCCTCCATATTTATTTTCAACAGGAATTTATACAATTTAACAATCATGTTAAGGTTCTCCTTCAGAGGAAGTTGAGAAATCAGAAGACGTGAACCAAGTTTGTGTGGTGATCATTTCTGTTCTAAAAATGCCTCTTGGCCTTTTTTTATAGAAATTCTTTTATGGCCTCCAAACACAAAGGAATTTTGGGAGTCAATCTTACTTTATATCTATTCTAGACTTTCAAGACGGAACATAACTTATAGTTTAGATGATTAGGAAAAAAAATAGATTGTAGGAAAAGTGAGCTTTTTTGCATTCATACTTATATTTCTCGCAAAGAAAATGGAGAGCTTTTTTCTGTTTCTTTTTATCTTTTTCTCTGCGTTTTTTTCCTTTTTTCTTCTCTTGTCCTTTCTTTCTTCTATATAAGTTTTTGTTACATCTTATGTTCTCTTTAAAACTTTTAATAGAAACTATATATTTATATAATAGCAGCCTTCTCTGTTCTTTCTTCCATGCAGTCACAATGTTTTTTTCTGTTTTGTTTAATATCCCAAACTCTTCTCCAGTATTATTATCTGGTTGAATTAGCATGGATTCATATTATTTTCTATTTATGATTTTCCCTATTTCTTTTCTTAGCTTTTCTGAACATAATTACAACCTTTTTGAAGCATTTCAAACGCACAAGTCTAATAGGGCTCCAAATAAACTTCTTTTCAAATAGCAGCTGAGCCATAAACTGCTTAACAGAACCAGAACAAAATAATGCAAGGCGAGTTACCAAGATTATAATTGTCTCTTCATAGTGAGGAGGTTTTTTTCCCCCCCCTTTGGGCACATAAATTTTCCCTCAAGCTTCCACAGCTGACAAATCTTTTTTAGTTTTGAAAGAGCATTTCCCAAACCCCTTCTTCGGTAATTCTATATAAAGATTTTTTTTGCAGATTAATAATACTAATTACGAGTAACCCTAGACTTACGACCACATCTAAGCCCAAATTTTATGTTGCTGACTGAAACATCTGTTAAGGGGGGTTTAAATCCCATTTTACAACGTTTCTTGTCACTGTTATTAATCATTGCAACTGCTAAGTTAGTGACAACATAGTCAGAAGTGCAAACCTACTCTTTGCTATGGGCACTCTTTTGCTGAAAACCAAAAGTGCTGTGTGTCGGACAAACCATCATAAAATCACGTGGACGCAGGATGCTCCACATGGCTGTAAACGGAGCCGTGTTAACAAGCACCCAACGTGTGGTCCCATGACCCCAGCGAGAGACCCAACCTTCAGAAATTGGGAGCCAGGTTGTCTGTTCCCTTTTTTAGGTAGGTGACAACTTCAAATAGTCACTACGCAACCTGTCATAAGTCAAGGTCTATCTGTACTCCCCACACAAGAACTCATAACTACAACTTCTGTTTGCCACCGTCGTTCTTATTCACCCTCAAAGCCAATGCAGAGTTGGGTAGCAACACCCTCCCTTGGAACAATGGCTGGCGGAGAGAGGAGTCAAATAGAAACCAGGATGTCACCTTTTATAATAATACTTTAGCTTTTCATCCCATTCCTTCCAACAAGGCACCTTTTTTATGAGATGTCTCTGATGCTTAACCACCATCCCAATCAAAACAAAGAGATCATCCCACGTTTCAAATTGCCAAAACTCCCTAAGAATGTGATAGAAGCTTGTCCAAAACTCAAAACCAACATGGCAGAATTCTACCATTCAAAACATACCATGTACCTTGTTTTGGGTGCACAATAGGCCTTCCGTTTCTCCTAGTAAATCGTTCAGGATAGTCACGTACTTACACATCCCGTATATTTGCTCTGAGATTCATTTTATTTATGTTTTTTTTTCCTGCCCAGCTGCAAAAACTCCGGGCAGGTTAACAATCAGTTAAAATCATAAAAGCCACAATAGAAATATTGTTCTCGGAGGTTAACTATCAATTTTTGGTGGTTACAAGAGGGACGGGATTCGCTTCCTTGGATGATCATAATTTGATCACTCTTCTGGCAAGAGATGTGCAGGTGGCGGAGGGAACACGAGCTGTCAATTAACCTTCTGACTCTGCCAAATGTCCTGGGAGAAAGCAATAGCTTTGCCAAGCAAGGTGCCAAGCTAGCGTCAATTGATCCTGATGCTCACCACTCAGCAAGAACAGAAACACTTTCAGTGTCTGCTGGATAGAAAACAGCAGCCTGGATTTTAATTTTTTTTTTAAGGAGAACCATTGCAGGCGGGGGGAAAAGGGGGCAAAATGCAAACATAGTTAAGAAAAGGACAGATGAGGTGTAGTAATAGCACTAGTACTTAGACTTACATACCACTTCAAAGTGCTTTACAGCCCTCTCTAAGTGGTTCACAGAGTCAGCCTGTTGCCCCCCACAATCTGGATCTCAGAAGGATGGAAGGCTGAGTTAACATTGAGTCGCTGAGCATCGAACTGCCAAACTGCAGACAGCAAAAATAGCCTGCAGTACTTCATTCTAACCACTGCGCCACCAGGGCTCATGGCCAAACATGACAGATTGGGCCCTTTGGACTCTGAATCCTAGCCATTGCTCCTAAGATTTGGAGGAATCTTCTTTCTGACCCCACATGCAAAGAGTGTTCTGTTAGTGTGAAAAGGAAACACACCCTGGGAGAGGGAGGGGGGAAGGAAAACATACACACAATCACACGGAAATTCTAAGATCGTTCGAAGTTGCATTACCATATGTCTCATCTCATTTCCAAACCTAAAGATCAACTGCTTTGTACATGTTGCCTGCCTCTTTCCTTCCGGTGACCTGTGTGATTTTTTAAAAATTATTATTATATTTGGAGCAATGGGTTTTGCATCCCTCCAATGAAAATAATGGGTACTAGCAATTGTCTGAAGGTTGAATCCTGACAGGCAAAGGTGTCTGAAGGTTGAATTGTGGCAACTGGAAAAACTTTTTTGTTAGCTTGAGACGTTTCGCTGTTCATCCAAAAAAATCAGTCAAAGCAAGTCAGTTAGGCAGAGAGCCATCGGAATGTACCAACTCTTGCTACACCAACCTCAGGAGTTTCCTCTGCAAGGCATTTTGGAGATGAAAGTCCTGAAGAGTTGGTACATTCCAATGACTCTCTGCCTAACTGGCTTTGACTGATGAAACTGCTTGAATGAGCAGCAAAACATCTCAAGCTAACCAAAATGTGTCCAGTTGTCATGATTCAACCTTCAGACACCTTTGCCTGGATGACTGAGAGTCTTCATTGATGCTACCAGTTAGAAAATGAATACTGGTTCCTTGTAAACTTGGCTAATATTTTGTAAGTTAGACTACTGTGAGCCTTTAGACTTTGCACAAATCCAGAAAATGAGTTAAATCAGTAACCAGGCTAAATATGTCATCTGAATCCAGGCATTCCAATAAGCTATTTTCTGTTTTCCAGAATATCTGTCAGACACAAGGAACCAGGAACAGGAGCTGAGTTCAAAGCCCTAAAAGTTTATTATGTGCAACCTATACGGAAGAATCTGATCTACTAACAGTCAAACCAAATTGGTGGTAGATAAGGGTCAATGGAATTTGGGGCAGGGAGGGGGCTGGACCTTGGGTCTTTTGTGGGAGCATAGTGACTCCAATCTAATGATGCATTTGATCCCGTCTTCCAGCTCAGCCTGTTCATTTCCTACATCATCTAGGCCAAGGCTTCTGGACTGGTCTTCCTGGGAAATGTAAGGATTTCTCTTTTCGTTCAAGGTGTCCTTTTCTCTCCTCCAATGTGCTGCTGTTGGCTTTTATAGTTGATTCTGTGTTATCCTATCTTCCGTGCTCCACTTTCAAAGGGGACACTGTTTTTATGGCCAGTATTGGGAGCTAGATTTAAATGTCTGCTCTCAGGCGTAATCAAGACTCAATTACCAAAAAATAATTGAACTGTCATAAACCAAACAACACAATCACCGGGCATAAGCAATGACAGAAAAAGAACTTAATGAGTTTCATAACTTGAGTATCCGCTGAATCTCATTGGCATTCCACTTGCAGAACCCATTGCTAATACAGGAGTTGCTTCAAAGGAAAACAGCCTCGCTCCCCTACATAATTTACCTTTAAAGTGATATGATTAGGTTTGCCTTGTAGGGGGAGAACTTTGTTGGTCTATGGCAGGGGTCTGCAACCTTGACAACCTTAAGACTTGTATGTTGCCCTGTCCAAGGTGCTGAACTTCCCACATGGGGTTGCAAGAAGATTGGGGTAGAGCTGGAAGATTAATTGCCAAGAGCCCTGGTGGAACAGAAGTTGGAATGTAGTGTGGAAGGCTAACTCTGCCCAGAGTCTGGAGTTTGAGCTTGATGGGGCTCAAGGTTGGTAAAATGAGGACCCAGATTGTTGGGGGCAATATGCTGACATTGTAAACCACCCAGAGAGTGCTGTAAGGCAGGGTTCTGCAATCTTGACAACCTTAAGACTTGTGGATTTCAGCACCCAGAATTCCTCAGCCAGCAATGCTGGCTGAGGAATTCTGGGAGCTGAAGTCCACAAGTCTTAAAGTTGTCAAGGTTGCAGACTCCTGGTCTACGGGGACCAAAAAAAAAAAAGCACAAGGAGTCTGGTAGCTCCTTTTCCAGCCAACTAATTTTATTAAATGGCTTAAAGCTTTCTTGAGCTGCAGCTCATTTGATCAGACGCTTAAAGAGGCTAAATCGATGTAGGATTTAAACTGGGGTGGGGGAGGAAGAGAGGAAACGATGAGAAGAAAGGTTGCTTATACAGATACAGGAAGCATGTGAGACAGATTATAAGTGCCTTATCAATTAACAGTTGTGATGTGTTCAAAACCCATTATATTTATTGAGACCTTCTGAGATTTCCTAAAACCTTTGGATGCGAATCGAGCATTCTATATTGCTCATCTTCTTCTTCTTTTTCTGTCTTATTTTATATCGCAGAGCAAAGTGCAGGAGTCACCTTAAATTAAAAAGTTGAAAAGTTTGACATGTAAATCAATCAATAAAAATTCAGGCGTATTTTGGGCGTATTCCACTTGCTTTCGGAAAGGGTAGAAAGCAGAACGATGGAAAACGCTTGCGCAAGATGAGTCTACACTGCATCTTGTCCTAATTGGGTTGATGTTAGTTTACTTGAGAAGACCACGGTTTGCTAGCTTTTCCTAATAAAATGCCAATGGTTTTGCTCACACAACATGCTAAGCCAAAGCTTGAAGGAACCACACGATAGCTTGACATTACACGTGAAGCCCACCAAAGACACTCCATGTGGCAGTGCCTTCAGAGGTACCCAGATTAGCTTGGTTCCTAAGCCAAAGCCAAACCAAGATCTTTATGGCTGGAGTTTACATGTGATTCCAGTTCTTGGATCAACCAATCTAAAGACCTGCAGAGAGACCGGGTGACAATTGTAGAGCAGAGAATTTTTCCAGCACAAGGAAGACTCAGTCAGATCATGAAGTTTCTTACCGGGATGATTGAGCTGCATAGTACTCCTGCTCCACTGTGACAGCCCCACAATAGCTACCATCTTGGCCCCCAGGCTGGATCGCCGCTTCTTAGTGGAGGAGAGACTTGCTGAATCGGAGTTGCCACTATTGCTCTTCTCGATATTGTACATTTCTCCACTGATGCTGGAGCTGCGGATCACATTCCTGGCGGCGGAGTTGCTTGTCTCCCCATTCAGCATGGCCACCTGGAGGGACCTCACTGGCTGCGGACCAGCTGGGTGAAGCTGCAAAAGAAGACCAGGAGACATGAAGCAGGAGGTGTTGGTCCCTCTGTTAATAACAGAGGCAGGCACACTGCTTTGGGCTGAAAAATAATGTGATCAATACTCTCTCTATACTTTGCCCTGACCCGAAACCCTATCAACGTGGGTCCAACTAATTCCCTGGAGTTATACTTGGACAACCATACCCCAAAAGGAAAGAATGGAGACTGAATGAAAATTGTCCAGAACTGTTAGATCCAGCAATGCTTTCTTGAGGAAGGGGTTCCACCACCCACCTTCAGAGTACTGTAGGAAGCATCATCTCATCTCTTGGGCATGAATTTACCCTCATGGTTGCACCATACATCAACCAGGAGGGTCCTGGATCTAATAAGCAAGTGGATGTCAAGCTCCAAAGAAACTTATTGTCATGTGTCTGATTAACGAAACACTTAAAAGGACTTTCAGGCATATTTACTCCTAAAAGCATTTATTAAGGTTACAGAGACGTCAGTACAGTATGGGGGAATATGCTTAGGTCTGGCTTCTCTTCCGTTACGCATATAATCCTAAGCATTTCCCACTCCCTTATTTTGGGGTCATGGTTCACATCTTCCAATCAACTTGGAAGATGTGATTTACTTCCGGTTTCTTTCTCCCGGGCTATCCTTATGCTCCTCCCTCTTTCCCAGTTGCTGGTTTAACTATATAAATACCAGACAGTTCTGC
>NW_015388407.1:295729-318579 GCF_001527695.2 Protobothrops mucrosquamatus
ATTCTGCTTCAGCCATTGTTGTGTCTTAGCTTGCCAACAGACCCAGGGGGGAGATGGGAGGACTGGAATGCTCATCGCAGGTGTGAGCGGTCCCTCGTAAAAATCAAGGTCATCGGAGAGCCGTTGGCTGGGAACTGAAGATTTTCTCATAACAAATGTCTGACACTTAATTGGGGAATGTGACCTGCACTATTAGGGGGGAAGGGAGGTTCTACCCTTTTAATTTACTGTTCTGGCGCCATTTTAGCCAGAGCTGCTTTTCTATTCATCAGTGCCAATACATTGTACTCAATAAAGTTTTGCATTAGAGATTGGAATGCCTCAGCTGTGCTTACTTCATTGGGCTCATCAGTCAGAACTTTGACAGTGGAGAGACTAACACTTGTGAAGATCCTGCCCACTTCTGTAAGACTCTTTCCAGGCAACAGGAAAAGACTAACTCAACAGAACCTGCCCAGTCAGAGCCTAGAAGAGATCCAAGTGACTTTATCCAGTAGAAGACTAGACTATTCCTCATGGAAGCTTTGTAGATATGTTGGGAGAGGGAGAAGCAGGGGAAAGGTTCCATCTTTTTATTCTTACAACTACAACCCAGTTATGTGTGACTAAAGCCAAGTTTTTCAGGGACTTTCCATGGCTGAAGGAGGACCTGCACTTTGGTCTATCCCAGGGGTAGGCAACCTTGGCTCTTTTATGACTCGTGGACTTCAACTCCCAGAATTCCTGAGCTAACCGTGCTGATGGGAAGGGAGAGGTTTCCAAGCTGAGCTCAGAAATTTTGGGAGTTGAAGTCCATGAGTCCTAAAAGAGCCAAGGTTGCCTACCCCTGGTCTATCCACTCCTAGTTCAACACCTGTACCACCACATCACAATGATAGTATGCCACAATAAAATAGTATACAATGGAAGATATATTTTGTATGTTTATAATAGAATTATTCTCCCCAGAATTTGAGTCTGTCTGGCAGGAAGATGTCTGTTGTTTTCTGTTCTGTTCCAAGAGGATAAAATGAACAAGAGATTGCCTGAATTTTAGAAAAGGTCAAAATGCCCATTACTGAAAATGCATCCTGGATGCTTCTGCTGGTGAATTTTCTTGTTTTCTTGGGGTTTTTTTGTTTCATTAAAAATAATTATGGTTTATAAATGCCAGCCCTCTCTGCTTGTTAAAGTTCATGCCAGAGTGTTCTGTTTGTACTATTGGATAACCAGTACCAATTACCCGATACAGTGACAGCCAATCCTTGCCCTGCTGGAGAGCTAAACCATATTTAATGTTCAAAAGGGCTTTTCTAGAATGCAAGAGTAGACATAGCAAACATTCTGAAATGCTTCAGGAAGAAGTGATTGAAATGCAAAAAAAATCAGAATGAACTCAGGGGGACCTACATTTTAACAGCTCAGTGGGTGGCAGAACACCTTCCTGGAAGTCATAATCCGTACTACAGAATCAGTTCCTCTTTCTTTATTGTTCCTCACTTACAGACAGAATCTTGCAAGAATTAAAGCATCTGAGTACCAAAGAATGGAGGCCTTTGAACTCTGGTGCTGGAGAAGACTCCTGAGAGTCCCCTGGACTGCAAGGTGATCAAACCGGCCAGTCCTAGAAGAGATCAACCCCGACTGCTCTTTAGAAGGCCAGATCCTGAAGTTGAAACTCAAGTACTTTGGCCACCTAATGAGAAGGAAGGACTCACTGGAGAAGAGTCTGATGCTGGGAAAGATGGAGGGCAATAGAAGAAGGGGACGGCAGAGAATGAGGTGGCTGGATGGAGTCACTGAAGCAGGAGGCGTGAGCTTAAATAGACTCCAGAAGATGGTAGAGGACAGGAAGACCTGGAGGAACATTGTCCATGGAGTCACGATGGGTCGGACACAACTTCGCAACTAACAACATGTTAGGTAAACCCAGATCTTGATTGAGAAAGCATCACAAAGCAGCTCAGCCTCTCATTTTTGGCAAGGTATGTATGTGATCAAAGGCAACTGAAGAGAAGAAAACTCACACATCATATTTCCTGCATTATTCACTTCTAATCGTAAAGCCAAAGCTGCCTTTTTTTTCAAAACAACACCAGCGTCATGCTACAAGTATTCTTCCAAGAGGCCTCAATATTATTAAAATGCTTGCTGGAAAACAGCAAAACAGGAAAAGCTACAACATTTCTATTTACAGTGCATAATTGCTATTCTGTAGATGTTCTATGGAACTTTCAGAACAAATTTTCACAAAATCTTATAACCAGTGTTTCTCAACCTCATCAACTTTCAGCTGAATGGAACTTCAACTTCCAGAATTCCCCAGTGAGCTGTTGGGATTGAAAAACAGATACATATTTCTTGGAAGACTTCTCAACAACTTCCCAAGTTTCCAAGCGGAAGTCTTCCCCCTTAACTTCATGCAATGACTGGAGCATCTTTTAAACCAGAGATGCAAATATTTTGTCAAGCTTTACACATTATATTGGGGATCCCTCTGAAAGTAGACATGATGATGTTGACCAGGGGTCTTCAAACTTGGCCCTTTTATGACGTGTGGACTTCAACTTCCAGAATTCCTCAGCCAAGCATGCTGGCTAAGGAATTCTGGGAGTTGAAGTCCACAAGTCATAAAAGGGCCAAGTTTGAAGACCCCTGATGTTGACGATGTTATCCATTCTGTCATGTCTGACTCTTGGCGATTCTATAGGCCAGGTCTCTCCACGTCTTCCAACTACCAGTTTTTCTAGGGATTGGAATTTAAAATTTAAGTCACCTTAAAGTCCTTTCATAGAACTCCTCTTAAAACTTCTTCAGATCCCAAAAATGAAGGGAGAGAGAGCGAAAAAACAAGAGCCAATCTCCAGCAACCATTATTCTGAAGGCTCAAACATTATCCTGAGGGAGATATCTGCTGGTAAGACTTTTCTGAACCATTTTCAATGATTAAGTGATCATTATTTAGGTATATATTTAAGGCAGGAATAGAAATGAATAGATCGTTGCAAAATGAAGACGTGCACACAGCTTTTTCGACTATTTATACTTGCGTGGAGAACAGGAATGTTAAAACATGCCTACGTCTACCTTTGCTCCCTGGATTTCCTCTACCTGGTAACTTGGCAGAGTGCAGGTACTACAAGTTGCAACTGGGGACTTTGAGGAGACTTTTCCCCTTCCTCTCTCCCCCGCCCCAGATTCCAAAATCAGAGTGTTTCTTGGACCATTTCTCCTTTTGGGTCAGCCTAGATCAGGGGTAGGCAACTTTGGCTCTTTTATGACTCGTGGACTTCAACTCCCAGAATTCCTGAGCCAGCCATGCTGAGGGGAAAGGGAGAGGTTTCCAAGCTGAGCCATGCTGACTCAGGAATTCTGGGAGTTGAGGTCTACGAGTCATGAAGGGGCCATAATTCCCCCATGCTGGCTCAGGAATTCTGGGAGTTGAAGTCCAGAAGTCATGAAAGGGCCATAGTTCCCCCATGCTGGCTCAGGAATTCTGGGAGTTGAAGTCCACGAGTCATAAAAGAGCCAAGGTTGCCTATGCCTGGCCTAGATCTTTCAGAACAGACATCTGATTTGGGGCACTGCCAGAAAAAGTGTGAAATACCCAATTGGATTACTTACTAGCTTTGGTTTTTTTCCCCTTGCTATGAATAATTCAGCCTTCCAGGGTGATGGACACGTCCTTCTTCCTGAGGAAGCTAAATTATTCATTCCCAGCCACTTTGCAGCAACAGAGGGAGACGATATTGGCAGCGCCTGGGAAAATGTTTCCAGGAACACCAGTGATATGAAAGAGGGAGAGGGGCACAGAGAGAGAAGATGGAGGAAGTAGAGAAGAAAAAAGGAAGAGAAGAGAGGCAAAGAAAAAAAAATCACCACTCTTGACTGTGGCACACCTTCCACCAGCTCGTCAAACTAGGACCATACAGTGGCATTCAACAACAGAGAAGAGCAACAAAGATGATCAGGGGACTGGAGGCTAAAACATACAAGGAATGGTTGCTGGAATTGGGTATGTCTAGTTTAATGAAGAGAAGGACGAGGGGGGACATGACAGCAGTGTTCCAGTATCTCAGGGGCTGCCCCAAAGAAGAGGGAGTCAAGCTATTCTCCAAGGCGCCTGAAGGCAGAACGAGAAGCAAAGGATGGAAACTAATCAAGGAGAGAAGCAACCTAGAACTAAGGAGAAACTTCCTGACAGTTAGAACAATTAACCAGTGGAACAACCTGCCTCCAGAAGCGGTGAATGCTCCAACACTGGAAGTTTTTAAGAAGAGACTGGACAGCCATTTGTCCGAAATGGTATAGGGTTTCCTCCCTGAGCAGGGGGTTGGACTAGATGACCTCCAAGGTCCCTTCCAACTTTATTATTATTATTAACTGTAGCTGATCAGAATGAAACAGGGAGAAATTTTTCTTCTCTTCCCTAGAAACTTCTGTGGTTTTTCTTTTAGGGAACCGGTGTTATTTTAATCTCCAAGTAGTGGCTGGGGAAATCAATCCATTTTGCCAAGCCAAGCCAAACTGTCCAAGTGAGAGATGGGTCAACTGAGAGCCATCAGTACCGCTGTCTCCTCCACCCACCCACCCATCCCCGCCAAAGTCTCAGGATACGTGAATGAAGGGTAAATATCCTTCACATGAGCTGCTGAATCTAGTAGCAGCAGTTCAGTTGAGGGCATGAATCGTTCCCATCTATTTTACATGAGCTTATGCAATAGACCTTTCCAGTAGGTCTGTGTTTCTCAACCTTGGCAACGTGAAGATGTGTGGACTTCAACTCCCAGAATTCTCCAGCCAGCTTGCGGGGAGTTGAAGACCATGCAACTTCAAGTTCCCAAGGCAGAATAACAGAGTTGGAAAGGACCATGGAGGTCTTCTAGTCCAATCTCCTGCTTAAGAAGGAAACCCTATACCATTTCAGACTAACGGTTGTCCAATCTCTTCTTGAAAAGCTCCACAACTTCTGGAGGCAAGTCATTCCACTGATTATTTGTTCTAACTGTCCATAAATTTATCCTTAGTTCTAAGTTGGTTCTCTCCTTGAGTTCTAAGTTAGCTCTCTTGTTTGAGAAACACTGCAATACATGACCTCCTTGACTTGTTCCATTATCCTCTCACCTGCCAACTTTCACAATAGTGATGTCTCTAAGTTACAGGTTTCAACTTGAAAAGATGTGGAGCATAAGAAGACATAGACAACATAAGATCCAGAAAGGTGAGCTGATTTTCTACCGGTGAAATCTTGGGGGAGCGGGTCTTACTACATGCTAATGATGGAGTAAGTCCCTCACTCTCTTTCTGACACTCTCCCTTTCTTTCTTTCTTTCTTTCTTTCTTTCTTTCTTTCTTTCTTTCTTTCTTTCTTTCTTTCTTTCTCTCTCTAGCTTACATTTCTCATTTGTCTGACACCCTCCTCTCATCCCCATGTAGCGGGTGCAAGGACGGATGAGATCCTTTTTTAAAAAAAAAAATTAAATATTTAAAGAAAGAATATAGACAAGGAGAGATTTTAAAAACTCATGACGAGATTAATGGCTAACGTACAAAGGAAAATTACTATAAGAATAAGAGCTGTGGTGGTACAGGGGTTAGGATACAATATTGCATCCTGACTCTGCCCACTGCCAAGAGTTCGATCCTGACGGACTCAAGGTTGACTCAGCCTTCCATCCTTTCAAAGTTGGTAAAATGAGGACCCAGATTGTTGGGGGCAAAATGCTGACTCTGTAAATCACTTAGAAAGGTCTGTAAAATACTATGAAGCGGCATATAAGTCTAAGTGCTATTGCTACAGTAAACACACTCACTGAGTTACTTTTTGTGAGATGAGGATCCATATAAATGTGATAAACAAATAGGCAAGCAAGCAAACCATGGGTCAAAAATGTCATGGAGATTACCCATGTGCGATACATTATAAGGACTGATGAAAGTTTAAAATGCATTCTATTACTTTTGAAAGGAAAAACTAAAAATCACTATTAAGTTTTAAACCAAGGATACATGATTAACGCAGCATAAATGGCTAACTAAAAATATAAGCTATAAGAAAATTATATCAGTACTAGAAATCTAATTCCCAATGAAGCTGAAATGGAGATCTGATAGGTAGGAAAACACAAATATTTGGGGTTGGTATAAATCGAGTCATTGAATTATCTTCCAGAAATGTTTTCTAGCAAGCTAGCAAAACTGGCCGTCCTAATTAAAAGAAGAATCTATCTAGTTTTATTTCCATTTGGAAACCGCGTCTGAATTTTGTACTCGAAACGGGGGAAAAAAATGAAACTTTAATTTTAGGTTTTGACGATTAGAATGATCAGTGGTTCAAACTCTTCTTTAACACTGTTTTTTGAAAGTTGACCAAGGCTGCATTGGGGCCACAAGGTCTTCCCTTCCCCTATTTGAGGTGAATCCGTTTTTAACTGATTGGCACCCCTTATCCGAGATAGAGAATTCATATTTTCTTCACTCGGGACATAAAATTAGAATGCCCTTTGTCACCTGCAGTGGCTCCACATTGTGGGCTAACAATCTTTTCACTTTTTCCTAAAACAGTGGTTCTCAACCTTTTTAATGCCACGATCCCCAGCCGGTCGTAAGTCGAGGACTAAACCGGTCGTAAGTCGGGGACTAAACTGGTCGTAAGTCGAGGACTAAACCGGTCGTAAGTCGAGGACTACCCAACCGGTCGTAAGTCGAGGACTTTCCCTGCCCGGGAGCGCCGCGCATGCGTGGTTCCGCCCCCTGCGCCGCGGCTCCGCATCGACCGTTCGCCGTCTCTGCCTCGTCCGGCTGGTGGTCGACCGGGTCGGGTTCCCTCCATTCCCACCCGCCGGAAAAGGGGGAAAAAATGGCGGACAAAAAAAATGGCGGACAGCCTTGCTTGGCGACCCCCGTGAAATGGTCGATCGACCCCAAATGGGGTCGCGACCCATAGGTTGAGAACCGCTGTCCTAAAAGGATTAGGAAAACCTATGTGGAAATCCCATCATCACCGATGCCACCCCAGCCTCAATTAAGCTGCTAAATCAGCCCTTCTCCAGGAAATCTAGACCAACCGACCTCTCCTGTTGGCCTTTTAAACGAAAGATTTCACTGCATTTCCAAAGGGTTAACCAGCAGCACAATAGATTAGCGGGCACTGTTTCTGTTCTCTGAAAAGTCACAAAGCCAGAGTTTCTTTCCCCACACCCGTGGCAAATGTCAAAGCAATACTTAGCACAGTGGTACAAATTAAACAGTAACACAAATAATAAGGCCGGTAACTTTTCAGCTCGCTCTCCGTTGAAAGAAGTACGTTGGCTTTCATTTAAATGTAATTGACAGATTTTTGGCATCCATCTCTCATCCCCTGTGATGCTCAGCCATTTAGCAAAGCTGGTTTAAAGGTACAGACAAACAGGAAGATGTGGAATAGGCCTCCTCAGGCTGAACTACCCAATTAGTAAATTTCCGTTCTCAACAACCAGAACTACCCTGGCCTGATGGGAGCTGTAATCCACACATTTGTAGGCAGTCAAGCTCAACAAGGCTGTTGTTAAATCATGAGGGCATCTTCTGTACAAATCGATAATAGGAAAACGTAAACCTGGTTCATACTCCATGTTAAACCATAGCTTGTTAAACAATTGCCAGTTTGGTGTAGTGATTAAGGCATCTGGCTAAAAGCAAGAAAGCATGAATTCTAGTCCCATCTGAAGCCCAAAACCAGCTGGAGGACCTTGGGCCAGTCACTTTCTTTCAACCTTTGGAAGGACGCAATGGCAAAGCACTTCCAAAAACAACTTGCTAAGAAAACTGCAGGGACTTATCTATGGCAGAAGTCAACACTGATACAAGGGCACATTAAAAAAAAATACGAAGAAATCACACTGGTGAAAATATTATCAGTAAGCAATGGTTTGCTGATGAATGTACCACGGTCTAGAGCAGTGGTGGCAAACCTATGGCACACGTGCCAGAGGCGACACTCAGAACCCTCTCTGTGGGCATGCGCGCCGTCGCCCCAGTCCTAGGCCTTCAGCTGGGTTTTATAAAACCTTTTCGCTTTAGGCCTCCGCCGCTGTGTACAAAAAAAAAAGGTTCAATCAATGAGTCAATTTCAACTTTTCGCGGGAAAAAAAAAAGATCTTGCAAAGTTGGAATTGATTGATTGAACTTTTTAGTCCCACCCAGTCTGCCGTTACCACCGCAGCCATGCCCACCCAATGGGCCACACCCAGCCAATGGGCCATACCCACCCGGCACCCGACAATGCGTAAGTGGGTTTGGGGTTGCAATTTGGGCACTCGGTCTCTAAAAGGTTCGCCATCACTGGTCTAGAGTAACCTCCCACACTAAAATATCAACAATGGTTTATAAAATAGGACGACTGAGTGCAAGTAACACATTAAACCAAACCAACAAATGGAAGAAGTTAGTCCAAGCATACTGAAGATAAAAGAAGGGGACAGCAGAGGATGAGAGGGTTAGATAGCGTCACTGACGCAATGAACATGAATTTGGGCAAACTCCAGAAGACAGTGGAGAATGGGGGTGGGTGGGTGTCTGGCGTGCTATGTCTATGGGGCCGTGAAGAGTCAGACATGACTTAGTGACGGAACAACAAAGTCCAAATATATTTTCATGATGTGGCAGCAATCCATGCATGACTTCCTCCATTTATACCCAGGTTTCCCTACAGCAAAAGGCTATAAAGTGGAACAGAGTGAATGACTCTCTCAAGATCACCCATGGAACTCTGCGGTCAAGTGAGAATCTGAACCTAAATTTCCTAGATCCAAGCTCAACAGCTTAACATTACATGCACCCTCTAGCTATAGTCACCCTTTACATCAATGTTTCTCGACCTTTGGTGACTCTAAGATGTCTAGACTTCAATTCCCAGGACTCCTCAGCCAGCACTGCCTTCTACATTGTTCTATAACATATGCATCAATTTTCTGCAGCATTTTCACCGGCTGTAGTTGCAGAGGAAAAGGTAGATATTTTACTTTAGAAAAAGCACTGAGAATTCTCTGTTAGCAAGTCATTTATCCCATCTCAGAGCTATAGTGTCTGAAGTTCCTTAGGGAGAAAAAAAGCTCTTGAGAGGATTTTAAAAGTCCAAACCTTTTAGCAGCTTTGATACACAAAGGGATTTTAAGCTATGAATCATTTTAAGGAGTTAGCACCAAACTAGTTAGCATTTGAACAGGGGGCTATCAGAAAATCCCTGGGCTGTAGGCAAGATTGGGAAGTTAAAGAATATATCCAGAAAGCAGCAATAGAGATATTTTCTCTATATACCAAGGTTGCCAAACTTGGCAACTTTAAGACCTGTGGATTTCAACTCCCAGAACTGCCCAGCCAACGAAGAATTCCAACTGGCTGAGGAATTCTAGAAATTGAAGTCCACAAGTCTTAAAGTTTCCAAGGTTGGACACCCCTGCTCTATACTGTTTTCAAGAGAACCACAGGGATGTGTGAACAATATTCCTGGAGAAAGGTAGTTTGTTTTTAAGGGGAAATGAGCTTGACATGTCACACAGCTTTAGATGTGAACTTAAGCTTCAAATACTTGAAGACATTGCTCACACCAATGTGAAAGAATTTTTCCATTGTGCAGCAATATTCAACAAAGTAATATTAGAACGGTGTCTTTAGAGCAGTGTTTCTCAGAATCAGAATAGAGCTGGAAGGGACCTTGGAGGTCATCTAGTCCAGCTCCCTGCTCAAGCAGGAGGACCTATATTATTTCGGACAAGTGGCTGTCCAGTCTCTTCTTAAAAATCTCGAGGGATGGAGCACCCACCATTTCTGAAGGCAAGCTGTTCCACTGGTTAATTGTCCTCCCTGTTAGGAAGTTTCTCCTTAATTCCAGGTTGCTTCTCTCCTTGATTAATTTCCATCCATCATTTCTTGTCTTGCCTTCTGGTGCTTTGGAAAATAAGTCGATCTCCTCCTCCTTGTGGCAGCCTCTCAAATACTGGAATACTCAACCTTGGAAAGTTGGAAGATATGTGGACTTCAACTCCCAGACTTCCCTGGCTGTTTAATCATGAGTAAAATTATTAATTATGAATTAAATTTAATTACAAGCTAAATTATCATCAATCATATTAAATTATGAATGCAGTCAAAATGTAGGTTAGAAAGTGGGAATAGGCATCAGCTAGGCTGCAGTGGGCGTGCCTCAAAGTAAGAATCCATCCGTAGGTGATAGATCTGTGCAATGTGCTAGTGCAGTGTTTCTCAACTTTGGCCACTTGAAGAGGTATGAACTTCAGTTCCCAGTATTCCATGAATTCCGGGGAATTCTGGGAGTTGAAGTCCAAACATGTTAAAGTTCACAAGACTGAGAAACATTGCTCCAGGTAGAGGGCAAGAGTTGGGAAATTCAGCCTGGTCTCAGTGAATATTTCTCCACGTAGCATCCTCTGTCCATTTCTGTGGTGTAACTGCATCCAGTTTTGGTCACCGTGATGTAAAAAAGATGTTGAGACTTTAGAAAGAGTACAGAGAAGAGCAACAAAGATGATTAGGGGACTGGAGGCTAAAGCATATAAGGAACGGCTGCTGGAATTGGGTATGTCTAGTTTAATGAAGAGAAGGACAAGGGGAGACATGATAGCAGTGTTCCAATATCTCAGGGGCTGCCATAAAGAAGAGGGAGTCAAGCTATTCTCCAAAGCGCCTGAAGGCAGGACAAGAAGCAACGGGTGGAAACTAATCAAGGAGAGAAGCAATCTAGAACTAAGGAGAAAGAAGGACTGTCACTCTTGTTAATTGGTCACCTTGTTGGACGGAGGTCTTCGCCACTATGCTCCAACACTGGAGGTTTTTAAGAAGAGACTGGACAGCCATTTGTCCGAAATGGTATAGGGTTTCCTGCCTGAGCAGGGGGTTGGACTAGATGACCTTCAAGGTCCCTTCCAACTTTACTATTATTATTATTATTATTATCACTAAGCTTTTTCCTATTTGTTCCGCACTAGATGTGCTTGATGACAATCCCCATCAGCTCTGGGCGGGATGGCCAAGGCTGGGACATGATGGGAGTAGCAATCCAACACATCTGGAGGGCATTGTCTTGCTAGCAGCTAAGAGCTTATTTCAGGAATGGAGGAGGCGATGGATTCACAACCAGCTAACCAACTAACTAACTTCATCCTATCGAAATGCCTGAGATTATCTCCCATTGAGTAGCCTCCCTGGGACTATGGACACTTAAACAAGATAGAGGATCCTAATGCCAGATATTATTCCTGAAACCCTCTTTAAACCACCATTCAGAAAACAAGCGAATGACATTTAGACCTCCCTCTGGAAAGAACAGCAGTATATTGCTATTGCATCTGTTTGCAATGATGAAAAAGAAGTGGATAATGATGATATTAAGCCTGCCTTTACATCGGTGGGAGTCACTTGGCTAGTCTTCTAAAACAAGAGAGAGAGAAAGGGGGGGGGGGATGCACAGAAATATTCCTCCCTCCTAATATTAAGACCTAATTATGGTAAAGAGAATGATTATTTGATACTGCATGTTTTAACAGCCGCGAGGATAGTATTTGCCCAATTTTGGAAAAATGAGAATCTACCATCTGACCAGGCTATAATTACTAAAATCTTAAGAGTGTGCAGACATGGATAGATTAACATTGGAGATGAAAGAAAAAGATGACTCAGTTTATTTTATAACTTGGGAAAATTTTTTATCAATGGTTAGAGACACGTTAGAATCCGAAAAGGACTTAATATTTTAGAATAGATGATTGATTTTTAACCGAGTTTTAATGAATAGGTTGATGACATTTTTATTTTTTTAGTGATTTAGTGATTTTTATCTGTAAATCTTGATAGTCAGGACTTCTTGAGATTTTATTATTCGTGTTTATTTAAATAGATGAATTTTTTTTGTTTATTAATTGGTAGTAATATGGCTATAGTTAAGCTTATTTTTAAAAATGGTTGAGTATGATATTTACTCATGATTATGATCTGGACAGTAGCTTGTTTGTTAAAATGTGTGATTGTTATCTATCCTTATTTTATCCTAAATCCCCTATTCCCTTCCCCCATCCCCTTCCCTTACCATACCCGCATTGTGCCTATTTTTTCCTTATGTATATAAACTCAATAAAATATTGTTAAAAAGAAGAAGAAAAAAAGAAATATTCCTCCCTCCTCATTGCGATAGCAACATGCAGCACACAAACAACAATGCTCTAGCAACAAGAATGCAGCGGTCTGGCAGGAATGTAATGCTCTGACAAACAAGAAATGACTTAATTGATCTCCTTGCACGATAACCCTGCTATTGCCACCCCCTCCTGTCAGTCCAGGAAGGTTCCTGCCAAAGATTAGAACCCAGGGCATGGATCCTTTGCCTCTCCCTCCCCTCCTTCGTTCACCCAACCCTGGAGAAAGATCAACCTCTGCTCCAAGAGAAGGGAGATTCTCCTTACCAAGAGACCCCCAGCCGAGGAGGCATGGAATCGACTCATCCACCAGCCCCCTGCCACCGACACACCTCCCCTGGCGAAGCAGGCAGGCAGGCAGGCAGGGCTTTGCCCCCACGCCCAGGACTGGGATTCAGATCTTCAGCCTGATGAATCTAGTCCATCTGTAACATCAAGGTTTCTTCTGGATGGCGAGGACAGGGAGAGAAGGCAGGCAGGCGGGCGGGGGGGGGGGAGTGGATGATATGGGAGACTGTCTTTGCTTAAGCATTGCCATGGTTACTTCCCTGACCCAGTTCTTCTCACACCCAAAAGCAGAGAGATGGGGAGGGGGCACAGAAGTGGCAGGGGGGGGGGAAATAAGATAGACAGGAAGAATATAGTGGGCACGGGAGAAGCAGCATCCAGGAGCAAGCAAAGAAAGCCTTCTTCTCATGGTGTCTAGTGGTCCTTCTTCTGCGTCGAGGGGGAAGGAATATACAGCCATCTTGCACAGGGTAGCATCCTCCAAGTGTGTTGGTCTTCAGTGCCCCACCGGAGGGAACAACAAGAGGTCCCGTCCGCTAATTTGGAGGGCAATTCCACAAATTGGCACGAGTAGGACCAACGTCGCCATGATATCTGGAAGATCGGCTCAGTCTGGCTTCCAGTATGGGAGACAATTTCTGGATTCAATTACAGCAGTAATAATGTAATCACAGGAGTCTTGGTCCTCAAGAGGGGAAGCCTGCCCCCCTCCCCCCCCAATCCACAATCGGGGGAAGTGTTGGATTAGAAAATAATGAAAGAGGAATAAAAGAGCCTGTGCATCTCTGAGTTCTCCAGAATTCTTGGCCGTGCAAGCTGATCACCAAAAGCTGGGGATGGGGAAGAGTCAAGAAGCCCACACATCGGGCCAGATGTTTCATATTTCAGGTCAGAGCATTAAGTACCAATCAAAGAGAATATCTGTCACTCAGGATTGAAATGAGGGGTCCTTGGTGCCCTCTGAGTTTGGCTGTTTTCTTGCGGATGTTTCATTACCCAACTAGGTGATAGCATCAGTGCTCAAGTTACCAAGGTAACCGATGATGTTACCTATTTAGGTGAGGAAACATCCGCAAGGGAACAACCGAGCTTGGAGAACAGCAAAGATTCTAGAGCACTAAGTACGATTGGTGCTGAGCTACAATTTGGAGCGAAGAAAACGCCTGTTGGAAGTCTGTTCTCTCCTAGAAGGAAGGGAAATCTTGGCTCCTGAAAGGCTGGAGAGATGCCACTATGTCAGCCACGGGTGGGCTAAGTGGACAAATTGCTTTGATTCATAAACGTGCATCTTTTAACTATGACTCCATCCGGCAGATTCCTTGGGTATGAACCAAGAATGACAGGTCAAATGCCAGAGACAGAGTTGTTGGACCGACATAACACAATCTCTCAGTAACGCAAGCACACTTTGTTCCCTGCAGATGAAAAACCAGAGCCATCTCACTCTTCTCCTGCGCCTTCTCTCCACTGCACCCCCTTTTTTTAGGCTCCTAGCATTTCACTCCAGCAAACTGCTAAAAGTCAGTGTTGGATGCGCAGTTTGTTTTTATTCTTCCTTAAATTTAAGCTTCAAAGCTTTTAAAGGGAACTTGTCTGAAACACCAGGGGCACAAGACTCTGCATTCTTCCTCTGTGTTAATGAAATCAGCAACACGAAACAAAAATTGTTGTTAGTTGCGAAGTCGTGTCCGACCCAGCGCGACCCCGTGGACAACGTTCCTCCAGGTCTTCCTGTCCTCTACCATCTTCTGGAGTCCATTTAATCTCACGCCTCCTGCTTCAGTGACTCCATCCAGCCACCTCATTCTCTGTCGTCCCCTTCTTCTCTTGCCCTCAATCTTTCCCAGCATTAGGCCCTTCTCCAGTGAGTCCTTCCTTCTCATTAGGTGAAAACAAAACTATTGATCTTCAATTGTATCCATCTCAGTGTACATTATTTTTAATCAACGCACAAAATGGCTGATTTTTGCACATTGCAAAGACTTTTGGTCCTTTTAACAATAATTTACCGAACCCGCGGAAGTTTCTTGGCTTATATGAAACGTTATGATCTAAGCCGTAGTTTACAAAGCTGAGTTCACACAGAACATTAAGAGCGTAGGAAAATGTTGGCGTCTTTTCAGCTTATTCAGTAAAGTGGAAAGATGTTGACTTCATTCTTGCTAATGTTCTGAAATGACCCATTTTTCTCAGTTTGCACAATAAACTAACCGAACAGGTTGGTTTCAGGCGACATATTAAGCCATGAGAAAAGCATCCATGCGTAGTTCGGGTGTGTAAATGCAGCCATTAAACTTGTAACTAGTCTGGCAAAAACAGCCAGCCAGCAGCCTGAAAACAACCAAAACAACAACAACAACTCCAAAACAAAAACCAGTGAGACACTAGTTGTGAACTTTGTTGGACAAACAAGTTATGGTAATTAAACACTTCAGTTTCTGAACTAAGTTTGGAGGCAGGACTTTTTATTGATTCTTTTTGAAAACTTATCACCACCTTTTCCCTCTATCTCTTGATAGCTGATTCAAATCCTCCATAAGCCAATTCAGAACAAGTCGCTATGAAGGACCAAGTGGTTCCACTGGACCAAAGAAACTAGCATTTATGATGTTAATTAGTTTGGGTAATGAAATGTCTGCAAGGAAACAACCATGCTCAGAGAGCACCAAGAACCCCTCAAAACAGCCAAATCTTTCCATTGTTGATTGGCTCACACTTAGTTCTATGATTTCCTCACCCTTAATTATTCTCCATGGGTTGGTGGGAGCTAGCTGTGAATGTACAGCTTCATGTTTGGTTATAGACTGTGACAAACCAGACTAGACGAAGATCCAATACCTGACATTCCATCCAGACTAACTGGAGATACTACTGGTGAATAGATTGTCATCCAGGATATTCTTTTGGCCAGTGGTCCTCAACCTTGGCAACTTTAGGATATGTGGACTTCTAGAATTCCTCAGCCATCAGTTCTAGGAGTCGAGGTCCACACATCTTAGTCTCCAAGGCTGAGAAACACTGCTCTAGCCTAAAGACATATAGACACCCACAAGCACAGCAGAAAAACTGTTTGATGAGACTCATGCAAATCAAGTTCTACTAGGCTTAATAAGGATGTCCGTCGTTTCCTGCAGAGGCCTTGTCAAATGAAATTGAGCACTGTATGACATTTGGCTAAGGGTTGCAGATTTCTACTCCAGCACTAACTATCCGGTTTGCAGTGGAGGCCAGGGAAAGATTGTCTAATCAAGCTGTAAATTTAATGGTTTGGAGTACGTATAACTGGCAAAGACATCTATGCTATCTGCAGGCCCACCAAGACATAGGACCCTTTTTCATATTGCCCCGATTCCTTATCTGCCTTCTGCAGAGCCAGGGAATGGATCTGTTTCAGGGGTATTCAGTGACTGATTAGTATTCTTGTTTGACTGTATTGTATTGGGCTGCCATTTTTAATTGGGTTGATAAAATCACTGGTATTTAACTTTCGACAGGCTGAAATCTTGGAAACTGGCCAGTGTACAATGGCATATAAATAATAAACTTATAATCAGTTCTGGATCCGTTTGATCTTGCAATACTGACTGTGATTTCTGGGTTAGAAGCAAAGCTTCTTGACTGTCAGCAAAAGTCTTATTTTTCTGTGCCTGCCACAATTCTGCAGAGCTTGTGACTGGCCTTCTTCTCCTTATCCCACCACGCAGATCTTGTTGCAGGGCTTCTTTTCAACAAAACAAAGGAACGGGGGGGCTTTTCAGCTTAGCAGCTCCCCTTCATAGCAACAACATGACATGAAGAAAAATGTGGATGAGATGGTGGCACTGTCTTTTCTCTGATTTTGTGTAGACTGGGAAAGAAAAAAACTCGTGTTATTCCAGGGCCAGTAGTAGCATGGGGTGAAGCCCAGAAAGATTGTTTTCCTGTGGTTTCTGATAATCTCCGTTTTCTCAGAAGAAAAAAAGATAACCAAGATCTATTGCAAATAAGGATTGTGGGAAATGTCCCTCTGTATAACATGGCAGTTCTGACTGTGCTGTGGAAAGTTGAAAAGTCAGCTTCTTGCAACATGTTATATGCTTAGAGCCGCCCTTGATGACTGCTCAGAAATTTCATTTAGCTCGATATTCAGACATTAAATTCCACACTGGAATTACCTGCTTGACTGTGGCTCCCCATCCTCTGGGCAAATCTATTCCCAAGGTAAGTGCGAGCGTTCGAAACTATTATCCTGCAATTGGCATCTACGCAAGTTGTGCAACCTGGTTTATCAAAGGATAAATGAAATCGTCGCATCTTCTTCTTGTGAAGGAACGGCCTCCACCCACCCACTTGCCACCAAGACAGCACATTTTATCAACAAACAATATAATTTCTTCCATGACTTTCTTCCTCCACCCAGAAAGGAAAGTAAAAAGAGAAAGAAAGAAAGAGAGAGAGAGAGAGAGAGAGAGAGAGAGAGAGAGAGAGAGAGATAGAGAGATAAAGAAAGGATATATTTCAGCAGCTAAACAGCAGTTATGATGTCCGAGCAGTGGCTGACATGTCTGCCAGGAGTTTCCTTAATCCCAGGAGCAGAAAAGGCTGGGACTTCTATGAGATGGCTGATTTAACTTTCCTAATCCAGTTAACAGCAGAAACAGCAGCCGGGAGCAAGGTCTGCAAAGCGAGTGCACATGGAGAGAGAGGACTGGACCCTCCAGCCGGGAGATACATAAAGAAGGTGGAGATATTTGGATGTGGGGACTAGAATAGACGCTGCAATTGACCGGGCTCTCGCTGAACTGCCACCCGCTTGTACTCTGCAGCATCGGTTGCCCAATCACAGAGAAGGATGCAAATGAGGGAGGTTTTGAAAACAGGGGAGGCATGCCCCCAAATTTCAAGGCGGTGGGAGGGGAAAGTAGGGAGGGGAACAAGGGTACCAGTTGCTTGCTTGAGTATCACCCGTACATCAGGTGATTCCACAGTGGGCGCCGGCTGATGCCTCCCCTAATTCAACTGATGGCACTTCCACGAGGCTGCATCCTATACTGCTGCAATAATATTTGGAGAATAGAAAAGGGGAAGGGAGGAAGGTATCAGGTTGTCTAACACACACACACCCATCCCAGCTCTAGTGCTCAAATGGCATTCAGCTGCGCTGGGAACATGCTATGGAGCTTGGCCACAGTGCTACACCTGCACATCATGAGTCAGATGGCTAAAGACCAACAGAGGAGAATTCTTCTCCTTTTGAGCAGAAACTCATAAAATTGGCTGATTTTATTACTGGAACCGGAAGGGTCTATCGGGACCCCATGCAGAGTGCAGCTTGATCAATTAAGCCAGTGGTTCTCAACCTTTTTAATGCCGCGACCCCAACCGGTCGTAAGTCGAGGACTAAACCGGTCGTAAGTCGAGGACTAAACCGGTCGTAAGTCGAGGACTAAACCGGTCATAAGTCGAGGACTACCCAACCGGTCGTAAGTCGAGGACTTTCCCTGCCCGGGAGCGCCGCGCATGCGTGGTTCCGCCCCCTGCGCCAGCCGAGGCGTAGCTGGCAAGCGGCAGAGACGGACAGGCTGACCACCAGCTGGCCCAGCCCAAGGGAGGTAAGGCACCTGCCGGAAAAGGGGGAAAAAAATGGCGGACAAAAAAAATGGCGGACAGCCTTGCTTGGCGACCCCCGTGAAATGGTCGATCGACCCCAAATGGGGTCCCGACCCACAGGTTGAGAACCACTGAATTAAGCCATCCTCAAGAGGTGAGAAACTTCCAGATAACTGAATTATCTTTACATTGTCTTCATGTGTAGTCAGGCTGTTCTGAACAAGTTGGACCACCACATCATCCGATGTTCTCCGCCGTCTCAAAGGGAAACTTTCTTACAAGGTGTAAAGAGGGGCTGGAAAAGTCCAGGTTTTTAAATGTATGGCTCTGTTTATAGCTTCAGGATATGACATTGCTGAGCTGAATTTGGTTCCCTTGAAAGACAGAGCTGGTTCTCGTTAGACCTTAGATCACATAGAAACTCTTGAGAAGTTGACTTTAAAAAAAACATCGCCCCAAAAGACAGTGACAAGCCACTTTTATAACACCCAATGAAATGATACGGATGATGTCTCCCAGAGTCAAGTTTGATCTGAGGCATCTTTTATCTGTTCATAAAGTTAGAGGCTCAAGTTAGACAAGGCGGTGTCCTCCTAGCCACCTCACCTTTTCTTCTGTCTTTTTCTGCTCAGAAATGTGAAAGTCAGTTTGTTTTTCTTTAGCTCAAGAATAATAAAGATGGCCAATGTACTGGAAAAAGAAAAAGGACGAGGGTGAAGGCAGAGACAAAATTAGGCAGAACGATGAGGGTTAAGCCTGTGGCGAGAAAGCCATGGCTAGGAAAACTGGACTTTGAGAAAGAACAAGAAATTAGATGCCTTTGAATTATGAATTAGACAACATTTACTAAGAATATTACAGACTGCAAGAAAACAATCAATCACTGGTGGGTGAAACAAAGGTTGGCCGTTCCCTCAATGCTCTGAGTTGCAGTACAGATAGATGATGCCCTATAAAAATTAATTATTTTGGAAAGATTGAGGGAAATAGAAGGTGATAACACATGAGACCAGTATTTCTCAACTTTGTTAACTTGAAGATGTCTGGACTTCAACTCTCAGCCTAACTTTATCAGCTCAGGCAAAGCGATGGAAGTTTTAGCTCAACACACCTGGCAGGAAAGAAACATCTACAGATGTTAGGTAAACTTTGCCCTTAGGTTAAATTGCAATATGGCTTCATTTGTTTGGACATGTTGTGTAAACCCAGCAGTTATAGCTTTACAACGCAGGTTGCGCATCTTTGTTAAAAGTGATCTTTGTTAAAAGTGTGAGCTTTCATTTAGAATCTCCTGCCCATCAATTTCAGAATTCTAGTGTTAGGAGAGAGTGGGGGAAAGAAAGAAAGAATTCCTCTCCTCTAATCAGTTCCCCTTACCTGGTGTTCTTCTGGCATGCTGCAATTCATTTTCCATAATTCCCACCCAATATGGTCAATACAGCTGGCAACTATCACATTTGAAAACCACCAGTCTGCAGAAGCCCTACATCCATTTATTCAGCTTTCTAACTGAGGACCTACTCCTGGACTGCCCAGAAAGCTAGATTAGACCCTGCAAGAGATTTGCAATCAATATTTTTGTTGTTTTTTGGAATGATTTGTTTTAGTCCTGTATTTGATTCCGGGAAGCTCAGGGGGGGAAGGGGGTTAGAAGTATTAAAATAAAAATTGATGTATTCATATGTTATAATTGTATTGATAAGAGGAAGCGCTCGGTTGGTATCCCGGCTTGCACTCGATGAGGTGGTCAGGAAGAGGGGGGATGTAGAAAGGGGAAGGAGGAAGGAGGAGTGGTTGTGGGTTAGAGGTAGGAAGGAAAGGCAAGTGGATGAGGGCGGAGGCAGGTCGGGAACTGCTGAGCGTTTCTGATAATGTATTGAATTGGATTGTTTTTCTTTGTGTATGTTTGTGTTATAAATGCATCATATTACTTATTGTTTAATTATAAAAATTAATACAATTTTCTTAAAAAAAAATATTTTTGTTGTTTAATGCCTACTTCTGAAGCATTGGCTGATCTTCAAAAAGAAATGTCCTCAAGTTTGATTAGGACAATGCAACCTCACCAATGGGAATTTAATCTTTCCTTTGGGAGACCTCTACAGAGACTGGCACAAAACTCTAGAGGAGATGCTGTGTATTACAAACAATAGAAAGGTCTGTGTGTGTGTGTGTGTGAGACATAAACTGGTTCACCCAGTATGATTACTCCTAGTTTGACTTATCCTAATTGCCTGGATTCGTACAACACACAGGAGAGCACAATGTAATCAGCCACAGCGCAGCTTAGGAATTGCACGAACGTAAGCAGTGACTTTATAAGTCAAGAAAAGTGAAGCAGTCATATAATCAATCAAGCTTCAGGATATATCTATAGTTTCACATATCATGCTAACCCAAAATCAGAGAAACCCAATTTATGGCTTAGCACAGTGCACTAAGCATATTTTCTTTTAATACATTTTTATAAGAAATACTGCTTCTAAGTTATGTTCCAATTGCCCAATCCATGTCCTGCAGAAGCTTCCATTCCTGGACATTTGCCAGATTACAACTTCCATCATTCTCCATGGCTTGGCTAGCTGGCAACCCTGAGAGGTATAATTAAATTCTTCTGGCAGGCCGTACCCATGGCAAAACCGCGCTTCTTAATTTTTCTGTTGCAGAATACCTTTCATGGTACAGATTTTAATACCAAAGTGCGCTGGGTTGTGACAAGCAACGAAGAAGATTAGGGCCTAGAAGCTAAAACATATGAAGAACGGTTGCAGGAACTGGGTACGTCTAGTCTAGTGAAAAGAAAGACCAGAGGGTGACATGATAGCAGTCTTCCAATATCTCAGGGGTTGCCCCAAAGAAGAGGGAATCAAGCTATTCTCCAAAGCGCCTGAAGGCAGGACAAGAAGCAACGGATGGAAACTAATCAAGGAGAGAAGAAACCTAGAACTAAGGAGAAACTTCCTGACAGTTAGAACAATAAACCAGTGGAACAACCTGCCTCCAGAAGTGGTGAATGCTCCAACACTGGAAGTTTTTAAGAAGAGACTTACTACACGCTAAAATAGTGGTGGTGTTTTCCCCAAGAACCAAAAACTAGCAAACCATATTTTACCATAATCATTGCGGAGTAAATTTAACCTGATAAAAGATTATAACTTGCCCATATTACTGTAGCTCCAAATTTAACCACGAAAGGATACCTATTAACATACAAGGAGAGTAGAACCTAAGAGTTGTTCGCTCAACAAACATGTCAGCTCACCATCTATCACTGATCTGGATTTTTAAAAGAAACATGACAATTAAGCAAGGAGAGAAGCAACCTAGAACTAAGGAGAAACTTCCTGGCAGTTAGAATAATTAACCAGTGGAACAACCTGCCTCCAGAAGCGGTGAATGCTCCAATACTGGAAGTTTTAAAGAAGAGACTGGACAGCCATTTGTCTGAAATGGTATAGGGTTTCCTGCCTGAGCAGGGGGTTGGACTAGATGACCTCCAAGGTCCCTTCCAACTTTTTTATTATTATTATTATTATTATTATTATTATTATTATTATTATTATTATTATTATTACTTCCAGTTAGAACCAGCCGCAAACAGCCTTTCAAAATCATCTCTCAGATTTGTGGGAATAACTTTTTTCCAAGAGAAAAAAAAACATCTCCAATCTTTTGAGCTTAACTTGGAGTGTAGGCATCCAAAGAGGCCAAAGACCTCATTCTTCAATGGAAAACCAGATTTTCATAAACGCTTTTGCTACTTTGGTCACTAAATATGCATGAGAAAAAAAAAATTTTTTGCAAGACACGCGAGAGAACCTCACTCCCCTCTCATTGGAAAGAATGCTTGGATGCAAGGCTTCCTTCAGATGCGGAAGAACTGGTTCAGAAAAAAAAGAAAAAAAAGAACATTTGTACAGGGGAATGGTTCTTTCCAGCCTTAATTGATTGCTGCTGTTTAGTGGATTAGATGCTAAAAGGTGTTTCCAGACCAGCAGGGATTATAGAGTTCTTTCATCTTCCTCTGCTTAATGGATTATTTATATTGGGGGGTGGGGGGGGAGCCAGAAATAATTGTGGGAAAATTCGGTAGGCTATGAAGAGAAGAGGTTCAGCATCTGAGTTTCCCCCCCCCCCTCAAATGTTCTGAATGAGGCCAGGCAACAAAAGCTCTGCCAGGAAACACTTCTGTAATCAGGATCACATGAATGCATTAAAAAGAAAGAGCTCCAGGGGGACACCTCCTTCCATAATCCGGAGGCAATTAGTGCCACTAATTGCTTCATATCCCGATTTCTCTGGATATGTGATACTGCAACCAGTCTAGATCAATTCCCAGTTCTGGCCTTTTTCATCTGAGCTGGATGCCACTTGATTAGTTCTGGTTCAGTCTGCTGTGTGAACCCAACCAAACTGGCTTGTCATCCAGAGATGTTTGTTGCTCCGTGAGACGGTACAATCAGTAGTGCTTCTTGTCTCATTTGAACACATTGTGGTTAAATAAAGCAGAGTTTGGGATAGTGTGCGACCCGGATCGTGGCCTTTTTCTAGTTCCGATCATTTTGTATCTGCTGAACTGGATATGTTTGCTCTGAAATAAAAGAAAGCAGCAGCAGCAGCGTACCTGGGAGATGTCATGCTACAACCCTGCTCTGGTGCTAATGAAATCAGCCACTCTGGACTCACGAGATGCTCTCCCAGGGCAGCAGGTGATGTAAGCCAGCGCTGGGCTAATTGCTTGTTTAGCAGAGCTTGGAAAAAGCGCTGCAATTTCTTCTTCTTCTTCTTCTTCTTCTTCTTCTTCTT
>NW_015388407.1:320007-323018 GCF_001527695.2 Protobothrops mucrosquamatus
ATGAGCGCCAAAGAATGGAGGCCTTTGAACTCTGGTGCTGGAGAAGACTCCTGCGAGTCCCCTGGACTGCAAGGCGATCAAACCGGTCAGTCCTAGAGGAGATCAACCCCGACTGCTCTTTAGAAGGCCAGATCCTGAAGTTGAAACTCAAGTACTTTGGCCACCTAATGAGAAGGAAGGACTCACTGGAGAAGAGCCTGATGCTGGGAAAGATGGAGGGCAATAGAAAAAGGGGACGACAGAGAATGAGGTGGCTGGATGGAGTCACTGAAGCAGTAGGTGTGAGCTTAAAGGGACTCCAGAAGATGGTAGAGGACAGGAAGGCCTGGAGGAACGTTGTCCATGGGGTCGCGATGGGTCGGACATGACTTCGCAACTAACAACAACAGGAAAGCAACAGCTGTTTTGGCCAAGCAAGTCAATATTAAAGAGGAGTATGCAATGCAAACCTTGAGTCGGTTGCATGGCTTAAGACCCTGAACCCTGAGATTCAGATGTATACAACCCATTCTAGAACATATAAACCTCAGCCAGCATTGCCCTGGAGAATATACGGAGGGCTTAGTCCAGGGGTCTTCAAACCTGGCCTTTTTATGACTTGTGGACTTCAACTCCCAGAATTCCTCAGCCAGCTTGCCTGGCTGAGGAATTCTGGGAGTTGAAGTCCACAAGTCATAAAAGGACCAAGTCTGAAGACCCTTGACTTAGTCTCTACTAACCCTAAAATATACAGAACGCTTTGTTTTCCCTACCAACCACTCTGAGAGACGAAAGCTTCCAGCACGTCTCTTTCGAGAAATCAAACCTAGAAAGACCCATTCTTAGGCCAGATGTGCAACAATCCAACAAGCTCTGGAGAGGTGACAGCTCAACCTGTTCGATCCTTGCCATTTATGCAACTGTTTGCTGGCCTTAAAGAAGGTGCCAGAGAAAGAAGTGCCAGCTAGAGCCCCGAGACCTTCCAGCATTCATTCTTGGCTCTTCCTTCCAATCCTTCCTTTCCTTCTTTCTTCCTTCTTTCCTTGTTTCCTCCTTTCTTCCTTTCCTTCTTTTTCTTTCTTTCTTTTTCTTTTCTTCCTTCCTTCTTCTTTTTCTTTCTTTTCCTTCCTTCTTTCCCTCCCTCCCTCCCTCTCTCTCTCTCTCTCTCTCTCTCTCTCTCTCTCTCTCTCTTTCTTTCTTTCTTTTCTTTCCTGTTCTTTCCCTCCCTCCCTCCAGTTTGGTTTTAAGATCACAGCAACAGGGCAAACAGTTTCAGCTTGCCACCACTTAGCCCCGGCCACATATCCCCAAAGCAACTGCTACAGCCTTATTAAAGCTAATTGGAAGAGAACTTCTGGTGTTTAAAGGTAACGTGTTAACCCTTGGCTGGCAAGCTTTGGCAAAAGAGCCTCACTGGATCCCTGACAATCCTGGCCTGTTACACTCCTCACCTTCCCTTTAGAGAGAAAGGCAGCTGGCCCTGTCGGGTAACACGTTTTCCAGCAAATAACGCTGGTTGCATTCACACAAAAATGTTTAACCGAGTCAGTTGGAAATCTAGCAGTTGCATTTGTGCAATAGGATAAAAAAACAACAACACCTTTTGATTTGATTTGGTTGTGGGGGTTGTGTAAACCCACCCCCTGCTTGGTTACACATATTGGGCAAAACCATTAAAAAATGGATTAATTCAGGAATCAAATTGAGTGAACATTGCCATGCCTTCATTTGCGATGATTGGTTACTGGTTTCAATTCCAGGGGCTGGTTGTTACTTTTAAAGACCTACATGGCTTGTAGCCAAGTGGTTTGAAGGACCCCCTTTTCCCCAGTTACATCTACCTAGCCCACCAGAGTGGGAAGGCGGGATATCTCCTAATTTGAGAATTTGATCTGAATCTGGACAAGCATTTTGTAATGACAGCAGAATGCTCTATTTCTGACTGTATATTTATTTGGTTTTTCAGACTCAGTTATCCAGAGTCAGACAAATAACATAAACAGTTACAAAGCAGTCATACACGTAAAACTAGATTACACTGAACTTACAGAACCTGGGGCATTTTAAAAAAAAGTTTTCAACTACTTTAAGCACAATTAAAGCACTCAACAGTGCTTCAGAGTCTTGCTCCCAGCAAAGATAATGAGCAACATAAATATAACTACCGGTATCACAATTCTTACAGTCAAGACAAGAGAATGAAATGGAAGGTATTGCTGGAGTTTGTGACAAGAAACAGGTGAAATCCAGGCCTTTATTTAAGACTGATCATCCTCAAATGAACTTAAAACCCCACCACTGAATTCAGGCGGCCATCCTCTCTAACCAAACTCTGTGAAATCACTGCCTTTTACTCTGAATTCTAGGTTGTTTATTGTTGAAATGGGAAAAAGGCAACTCAATATTTAATGTTGTAAATGCTGCGTTAAGCACAATGATTGATTATTCCTATAGTTAGAGAAAGGAAACAAACCTTGAAAATAAAGAGGATTTAGAGCTCCAGAATATCTAACTAGGATTGAAATATATTTAAGTTGTGCCTGATTCAATGCCTGCAACAGTCACCCCAGGACACAATCAAATCCAAGTAAATGTTAACCAAAATTAGCAGACGGACACAATAAAAGATGTGTTACTAGCTCGGCAAATCTGGCACAACTCAACTTTATTTCATCTTAGCAAACTGCAAGCGAATTCAGGCCAGCCGTTCCTTTCCTGGAAACAGCCCGCTTCAGGCAGAACCAGCAACCAAGGCTAACAGAATAAACTACGGCCCCGCTAACTTACGCGCGAGGCTGCAATTTGCACTCGCTCGCTTCTTTTCTGCAGCGCAAAGTCCTAAAAGCCCAGTCAAAAAAAAAAAAAAAGAAAAAAAAGAAAGAGCGAGCGGAGCGCGATTATCCGAGACGCACGCCCCGTTTGAAGCCAGCCGAGAAAGGTCTCCTAAATCCTTGCCGTTTCCTAGGGTCGGCGCCAGGGACTGGGGCCCTAAGCGGACGGAGGCGTGCAGCATTCACACGACCCCCCCCCCC
>NW_015388407.1:325189-328093 GCF_001527695.2 Protobothrops mucrosquamatus
TCCTTGGCGCAGGGAAGGTGGATCCGGGCCCGCTTGGGGCAGGTCGCCCTGGATGAGGAAAAAAATCCTCCTTGGGCTAAGAGGGTTGTCTGAAGCCGGCTTGTTAAGTCAGAAAGGTAGCCCCGTCCGTACCGCTTGGCCCGGGAAGAAATTCGCTTGGGCTCAGCGAGGTGCGCAAATTTTTGTGCCTTGCTCAACCGTCCAGGAGCTCAAATGGACCGTGACATAGCAGGATTTGGGAATCCAGAGCTGTTTTATCAAGGCATTGCCCTCGCTGGTTCACAGTCTTTTTCTGGAGGTCCCAGAAGATGCCATCTTGCACTTGAGACCTTCTGTGCTTCCGTTGTTTTTTTTCCTTACCAGAAAAGAATACATCTAAATCCATTTAAAAGAAGGAAAAAAAAAACACATGGGAAACCTTTGGATTGGAGGTGTCCTGCATCCTCTGTCTGAAGCATTTTTCCCCCTTCTGTTAGAATCAGGGGTAGTCAACCTTGGCTCTTTTATGACTCGTGGACTTCAACTCCCAGAATTCCTGAGCCAGCTGTGCTGGCTCAGGAATTCTGGGAGTTGAAGTCCACGAGTCATAAAAGAGCCAAGGTTGCCTACCCCTACTCTTCCCTTTCCAACCAGTTGGGAGAATGTCTTATGGGCTTATGAGTCATAAAAGAGCCAAGGTTGACTACCCCTGTGTTAGATGATGTCCATTTTTCAGAGAGGACCTGGACAATGCGCTGCAGTTTTCTTGACAAAGTTTTCGGAAGCGGTTTGCTGTTTTCTTTTTCCCTGTGATGAAAGTGACTGGCTCAAGGTCACCCAGCTGGCTTGGTGCCCAAGGCGGGACTAGAACTCACAATCGCCCCGTTTCTAACCTGATGCCTTAACCCAGCGCTTCTCAACCGTGGCAACTTGAAAGATGGGCCGACTTCAACTCCCAGAATTTCTCAGCTAGCCAGCCCATTTGCCAAGGTCTGTCTTAACCAGGGGTGACATGAGAGCGACGTTCCAGTATTTGTCAGGCTGCCCACAAAGAAGTGGGGGGTCAACCTATTCTCTCAAGCACCTGAAGACAAAACAAGAAACAATGGATGGGAAGTAATTGAGCAGAGAACCAACTTAGAAAGAAGGAGAAAGTTAGATATAGACCAATTAAGCAGTAGAATAGCTTGCCTTCAGAAGTGTTGGGTGCTCCATCACTGGAGGCTTTTAAGAAGAGATTGGACAACCATTTGCCCGAAATGGTATAGGCCAGGGATAGGCAACCTTGGCTCTTTTATGCCTTGTGGATTCAGCTCCCAGAATTCCTGAGCCAGCCATGCTGAGGGGAAAGGGAGAGGTTTCCAAGCTGAGCCAGGCTGGCTCAGGAATTCTGGGAGTTGAAGTCCACGAGTCATGAAGGGGCCATAGTTCCCCCATGCTGGCTCAGGAATTCTGGGAGTTGAAGTCCACGAGTCATGAAGGGGCCATAGTTCCCCCATGCTGGCTCAGGAATTCTGGGAGNGGAAGGAGGAGTGGTTGTGGGTTAGAGGTAGGAAGGAAAGGCAAGTGGATGAGGGCGGAGGCAGGTCGGGAACTGCTGAGCGTTTCTGATAATGTATTGAATTGGATTGTTTTTCTTTGTGTATGTTTGTGTTATAAATGCATCATATTACTTATTGTTTAATTATAAAAATTAATACAATTTTCTTAAAAAAAAATATATTTTTGTTGTTTAATGCCTACTTCTGAAACATTGGCTGATCTTCAAAAAGAAATGTCCTCAAGTTTGATTAGGACAATGCAACCTCACCAACGGGAATATAATCTTTCCTTTGGGAGACCTCTACAGAGACTGGCACAAAACTCTAGAGGAGATGCTGTGTATTACAAACAATAGAAAGGTCTGTCTGTGTGTGTGTGTGAGACATAAACTGGTTCACCCAGTATGATTACTCCTAGTTTGACTTATCCTAATTGCCTGGATTCGTACAACACACAGGAGAGCACAATGTAATCAGCCACAGCACAGCTTAGGAATTGCACGAACGTAAGCAGTGACTTTATAAGTCAAGAAAAGTGAAGCAGTCATATAATCAATCAAGCTTCAGGATATATCTATAGTTTCACATATCATGCTAACCCAAAATCAGAGAAACCCAATTTATGGCTTAGCACAGTGCACTAAGCATATTTTCTTTTAATACATTTTTATAAGAAATACTGCTTCTAAGTTATGTTCCAATTACCCAATCCTGCAGAAGCTTCCATTCCTGGACATTTGCCAGATTACAACTTCCATCATTCTCCATGGGTTGGCTGGCTGGCAACCCTGAGAGGTATAATTAAATTCTTCTGGCAGGCCGTACCCATGGCAAAACCGCGCTTCTTAATTTTTCTGTTGCAGAATACCTTTCATGGTACAGATTTGGTCCTCATTTAATACCAAAGTGCGCTGGGTTGTGACAAGCAACGAAGGAGATTAGGGGCCTAGAAGCGAAAACATATGAAGAACGGTTGCAGGAACTGGGTACATCTAGTCTATTAAAAAGAAAGACCAGAGGGTGACATGATAGCAGTGTTCCAATATCTCAGGGGCTGCCCCAAAGAAGAGGGAGTCAAGCTATTCTCCAAAGCACCTGAAGGCAGAACAAGAAGCAACAGATGGAAACTAACCAAGGAGAGAAGCAACCTAGAACTAAGGAGAAACTTCCTGACAGTGAGAACAATTAACCAGTGGAACAACCTGCCTCCAGAAGTGGTGAATGCTCCAACACTGGAAGTTTTAAAGAAGAGACTGGACAGCCATTTGTCTGAAATGGTATAGGGTTTCCTGCCTGAGCAGGGGGTTGGACTCGATGACCTCCAAGGTCCCTTCCAACTTTATTATTATTATTATTATTATTATTATTATTATTATTATTATTA
>NW_015388407.1:329557-333199 GCF_001527695.2 Protobothrops mucrosquamatus
TTCTTCTTCTTCTTCTTCTTCTTCTTCTTCTTCTTCTTCTTCTTCTTCTTCTTCTTCTTCTTCTTCTTCTTCTTCTTCTTCTTCTTCTTCTTCTTCTTCTTCTTCTTCTTCTTCTTCTTCTTCTTCTTCTTCTTCTTCTTCTCCTTCTCCTTCTCCTTCTCCTTCTCCTTCTCCTTCTCCTTCTCCTCCTCCTCCTTCTCCACCCTCCTCCTCCTCCTCTTCTTCTTCTCCTTCTCCTTCTCCTTCTCCTCCTCCTCCTCCCGCCTCCCTCCCCTCCTCATCCTCCTCCATATACCTTGAACCAATTCCCATCATTTCCCAGCCAGCATTAATGGTAGTTGGGGAGATGGTGGGTCCTGAAGTCCAACCCCTTGTTGGACTTTATGTTGCAGAGGACCCCTTTCAGCAAACTCTGTTTTCCAAGGGAGTCGTTATTTCAAAACATAGACAGGGAGACTAGTCTAAGCCATGGAATCTTCCCTGTCATTTTAGCAAAAGGGTATAACCTTCGCCAAACCTGCTCAATGGTAATCTAGCAGAATGGAATTGATTTCCGGAATACCCACTCGAGGTCTGAAAGAGGCTGCAATGGTTTAGGGCTGGTAAGAAATGGAGGTAGTGACAGATTTTATCTTCCTGGGCTCCAAGATCACCCCAGATGGGGACTGCAGCCAAGAAATTAAAAGACGCTTGCTCCTGGGGAGGAAAGCTATGGCAAATCTAGGCAGCATACTAAAAAGCAGAGACTTCCCCCTGCCAACAAAAGTGCGTATAGTCAAGGCCATGGTTTTCCCAGTTGCAATGTATGGCTGTGAAAGTTGGACCATAAGAAAGGCTGAGCGCCAAAGAATTGAGGCCTTTGAACTATGGTGCTGGAGAAGACTCCTGCGAGTCCCCTGGACTGCAAGGCAATCAAACCGGTCAGTCCTAGAGGAGATCAACCCCGACTGCTCTTTAGAAGGCCAGATCCTGAAGTTGAAACTCAAGTACTTTGGCCACCTAATGAGAAGGAAGGACTCACTGGAGAAGAGCCTGATGCTGGGAAAGATGGAGGGCAATAGAAGAAGGGGACGACAGAGAAGGAGGTGGCTGGATGGAGTCACTGAAGCAGGAGGCGTGAGCTTAAAGGGACTCCAGAAGATGGTAGAGGACAGGAAGGCCTGGAGGAACGTTGTCCATGGGGTCGGACATGACTTCGCAACTAACAACAACAGGAAAGCAACAGCTGTTTTGGCCAAGCAAGTCAATATTAAAGAGGAGTATGCAATGCAAACCTTGAGTCGGTTGCATGGCTTAAGACCCTGAACCCCAAGATTCAGATGTATACAACCCATTTTAGAACATATAAACCTCAGCCAGCAGTGCCCTGGAGAATATACAGAGGGCTTAGTCCAGGGGTCTTCAAACTTGGTCCTTTTATGACTTGTGGACTTCAACTCCCAGAATTCCTCAGCCAGCTTGCCTGGCTGAGGAATTCTGGGAGTTGAAGTCCACAAGTCATAAAAGGACCAAGTCTGAAGACCCTTGACTTAGTCTCTACTAACCCTAAAATATACAGAACACTTTGTTTTCCCTACCAACCACTCTGAGAGACGAAAGCTTCCAGCACGTCTCTTTCGAGAAATCAAACCTAGAAAGACCCATTCTTAGGCCAGATGTGCAACAATCCAACAAGCTCTGGAGAGGCGACAGCTCAACCGGTTCGATCCTTATGCAACTGTTTGCTGGCCTTAAAGAAGGTGCCAAAGAAGGTGCCAGCTAGAGCCCAGAGACCTTCCAGCATTCCAGCATTCATTCTTGGCTCTTCCTTCCAATCCTTCCTTTCCTTCTTTCTTCCTTCTTTCCTTGTTTCCTCCTTTCTTCCTTTCCTTCCTTTCCTTCTTTTTCTTTCTTTCTTTCTTTCTTTTTCTTTTCTTCCTTCTTTTCTTTCTTTCTTTCCCTTCCTTCCTTCTTTCTTCCTTCTTTCCTTGTTTCCTCCTTTCTTCCTTTCCTTCCTTTCTTTTTCTTTCTTTCTTTCTTTTTCTTTTCTTCCTTTTCTTTCTTTCTTTCCCTTCCTTCCTTCCTTCTTTCTTCCTTCTTTCCTTGTTTCCTCCTTTCTTCCTTTCCTTCTTCTTTCTCTTTTTCTTTTCTTCCTTCCTTCTTTTCTTTCCCTTCCTTCCTTCTTTCTTCCTTCTTTCCTTGTTTCCTCCTTTCTTCCTTTCCTTCTTTTTCTTTTGATTTGATTTGGTTGTGGGGGTTGTGTAAACCCACCCCCTGCTTGGTTACACATATTGGGCAAACCCATTAAAAATGGATTAATTCAGGAATCAAATTGAGTGAACATTGCCATGCCTTCATTTGTGATGGTTGGTTACTGGTTTCAATTCCAGGGGCTGGTTGTTACTTTTAAAGACCTACATGGCTTGTAGCCAGGTGGTTTGAAGGACCCCCTTTCCCCAGTTACATCTACTTAGCCCACCAGTGGGAAGGTGGGATATCTCCTAATTTGAGAATTTGATCTGAATCTGGACAAGCATTTTGTAATGACAGCAGAATGCTCTATTTCTGACTGTATATTTATTTAGTTTTTCAGACTCAGTTATCCAGAGTCAGACAAATAACATAAACAGTTACAAAGCAGTCATACACGTAAAACTAGATTACACTGAACTTACAGAACCTGGGGCATTTTAAAAAAAAGTTTTCAACTACTTTAAGCACAATTAAAGCACTCAACAGTGCTTCAGAGTCTTGCTCCCAGCAAAGATAATGAGCAACATAAATATAACTACCGGTATCACAATTCTTACAGTCAAGACAAGAGAATGAAATGGAAGGTATTGCTGGAGTTTGTGACAAGAAACAGGTGAAATCCAGGCCTTTATTTAAGACTGATCATCCTCAAATGAACTTAAAACCCCACCACTGAATTCAGGCGGCCATCCTCTCTAACCAAACTCCGTGAAATCACTGCCTTTTACTCTGAATTCTAGGTTGTTTATTGTTACAATGGGAAAAAGGCAACTCAATATTTAATGTTGTAAATGCTGCGTTAAGCACAATGATTGATTATTCCTATAGTTAGAGAAAGGAAACAAACCTTGAAAATAAAGAGGATTTAGAGCTCCAGAATATCTAACTAGGATTGAAATATATTTAAGTTGTGCCTGATTCAATGCCTGCAACAGTCACCCCAGGACACAAAATCAAATCCAAGTAAATGTTAACCAAAATTAGCAGACGGACACAATAAAAGATGTGTTACTAGCTCGGCAAATCTGGCACAACTCAACTTTATTTCATCTTAGCAAACTGCAAGCCAATTCAGGCCAGCCCTTCCTTTCCTGGAAACAGCCCGCTTCAGGCAGAACCAGCAACCAAGGCTAACAGAATAAACTACGGCCCCGCTAACTTACGCGCGAGGCTGCAATTTGCACTCGCTCGCTTCTTTTCTGCAGCGCAAAGTCCTAAAAGCCCAGTCAAAAAAAAAAAAAAAAAGAAAAAAAAGAAAGAGCGAGCGGAGCGCGATTATCCGAGACGCACGCCCCGTTTGAAGCCAGCCGAGAAAGGTCTCCTAAATCCTTGCCGTTTCCTAGGGTCGGCGCCAGGGACTGGGGCCCTAAGCGGACGGAGGCGTGCAGCATTCACACGACCCCCCCCCCC
>NW_015388407.1:335573-372382 GCF_001527695.2 Protobothrops mucrosquamatus
TCGCCAACCATCATCTTTTCAGCAACAGCCTCAATGGTTGCTCTCTGCCTCCACCTAGAGGCACAAAGAGAGTTGGCAGACTTTGCAATCGGTTTGAGAGATCATGAAAGTACGACTAGTTCTCATTGAGCAACTGCCTGGTTTAGTGACCATTTGCACTTTACACTGGTGCCTCGGTACTCATGGTTAATTGGTTCTGAGAGGTACGATGAGTACCAAACAATTTTCCCCCCCATAAGGAATAATGTAGTAAGTCACAAGGCAGCCGATGTTGACAAGTTGAGCTTGTGCGTTGAATACCAAACAAACGATGAGGACCGGGAGAACATTTTCACGTCCAAATGAGTTGAGTACCAAGTTCAATGAGTTTCATAATGGTGATGAAACAAACAAACAAACAAAGTACAGAGAAGAGCAACAAAGATGATCAGGGGACTGGAGGTTAAAACATATAAGGAACGGTTGATGGAACTGGGTATGTCTAGTTTAATGAAGAGAAGGACGAGGGGAGGCATGATAACAGTGTTCCAATATCTCAGGGGTTGCCCCAAAGAAGAGGGAGTCAAGCCCTTCTCCAAAGCACCTGAAGGCAGGAGAAGAAGCAACAGATGGAAACTGATCAAGGAGAGAAGCAACCTAGAACTAAGGAGAAATTTTCTGACAGTGAGAACAATTAACCAGTGGAACGACCTGCCTCCAGAAGCGGTGAATGCTCCAACACTGGAAGTTTTTAAGAAGAGACTGGACAGCCATTTGTCTGAAATGGTATAGGCCAGGGGTAGGCACCCTTGGCTCTTTTATGACTCGTGGACTTCAACTCCCAGAACTCCTGAGCCAGCCGTGCTGCGGGGAAAGGAAGAGGTTTCCAAGCTGAGCCAGGCTGGCTCAGGAATTCTGGGAGTTGAAGTCATAAAAGAGCCAAGGTTGCCTACCCCTGGTATAGGGTTTCCTGCATGAGCAGGGGGTTAGACTAGATGACCTCCAAGGTCCCTTCCAACTTTCATTATTATTAAATGACGAACCATTGGTTCGTTTAATGACTGCAGCGTTCAGTTAACAACCGCTTCAAGAAAGAGTGTAAAATCAGGCACGTTCATGTGGGTGACCTGTTCTACGACCAATATAACTTATGACCTTCATCAGCAGGCTCCATTACGGTCGTAAATTGAGAACTGCCTATACTTGTACTGTGCAAAGCATTCCCCAGTATTTGCATTGCATTTCAGTTATATAATCCAGTTAAACTTTTTCTCTTTGCTAGTACTGAAAAAAAAATTGAGTTCTCCTTGTTTCCATCCTTCAGGCATTCTATTCTCCCTGCACCGTAATTATACACTTTAAAGAATTTAACCACTGGCACCTTGTCTTTTGTAAGAGTTCATAATGTATTCCTTTGGTGTGATGCCAATCCAGCAACCAAACTCTGCATTTCAAATGCGACCTATACTTAGATTTCATTGTACAGTTCGCCCCAGTAGTCGAGAGCACATGTCGAGCCCTCAATCTCTTTATGTCGTACTTTGCGTGTGTGGAAGGTGAGGTTCGTACAACGTATTTGTGGCGGGTCTTTAGGACTATAAAAAGAACCTTCTTAATGTATGGCCGTCGAAAATCAATGTCGGGATTCCTGCTTTGTAGTTGGAAATGCTTTTGGAAATGCCAGTTATGCCTCAACATTTGCCTTAAAATAGAAGAGGCTAAAGAACATCTCGAACAGAAATCCATTAGCAGTGCGAAAAGATTGAAAACCGATTCCATCTTCAGCTGCGGGATCTCTTCAAGGCAGAGAGATGAGCAAAAGCAGACGGAAGCGACTGATCCAGTACAGGCAGTCCTCAGCTTACAGTGGTTCATTTAGGGACCGTTCAAAGTTACAAAACGGGACTTACGACCATTTTTTTTTTTACACTTAACGACCGTTGCAGCATCCCCATGGTGATTTACATTCGGACGCTTGGCACCTGGCTCGTATTTACGACGGTCACCGTGTCCCGGGGTCATGTGATCTCCTTTTTGCGACCACCTGATCAGCAAAGTCAAGGGGGAAGCCAGGTTCACTTAACGACGCTGTTACTCGTTTAACGACTGCAGCGATCCACTGAAACATGGCACGAAAAGTCGCAAAATGACTCACTTTACAAATGTCTCACTTAGCAACATAAATACTGGGCTCAGTTGTGGTTGTAAGTTGAGGGCAACCTGCAATGAGAGAGGCACGCTCATGGTCAAAGATGTGAGTCTGAATAGAGAACAGATACTAAATTAGAACAGGTATAACCTTTGATCTTAGCCCCAAACCTAACAAGATACATCTGGTGTATTTATTGTCTTTTCTGTGCCAAATAGAGGCGCTTGATTTTCCCCAGGCTATAAATAACAGAAGAACAGAGTTGGAAGGGACCTTGGAGGTCTTCTAGTCCAACCCCCTCAGGCAGGAAACCCGGCACCATTTCAAACAAATGGTTGTCCAATCTCTTCTTTAAAACTTCCAGTGTTGGACCACCCACAACTTCTGGAGTCCCTAAATGTTCTGCTAATTCCGCTGGGATGTTTAAAACATTATATTGCTGATTTTATTCTCTGTCATTGTCTTTATATTTTACCGCCTATTTTATCATGTTTTTATACAACATAATGTATGCTTTTGTTAATGCTTTCAACCATCTATTTGAATTGTTTGAAATTGGTTCTTCGGATAAAATATTGTTTTTAAAAAGATGTCAGTTTTGACACACTGGAGCTATATCTGCTTTTTCTAATCAGGAGTGTTTTCTTTTTGCCACTCAAAGTCCTGGCTTAATGATAGCCTATATGTTTATTATATTTATTCAGAATTTTAAAAAGGAGGTAAAACTAACAAGAACTAACATAAAGGAAAGAAAGGGGGGGAAAACAGAAAAAACAAAAGTGGAAAAAGAAAGAATGAAAAGAAACAGAAATATCTTCCTATGTATTTTCTTTACAGCATTATAAGTACAAATGCAAACTAACCTCTTACTCTAAGCTTACAAAACCCCTCTTTTTTTCTATTGTCTACTTTTTCTAATGGTTAAGTCATAAGCTCTTTTTTGTTTCACACCAAAAGTCTGAAATGGGTTTCCAGTTAAGCCATAAATGCAAAAATTATCTTTAATCAAGGAAGTTAATTTAGCCATCTTTGCAAGTTCCACCAACCATTCCTTCATTGTGGGTAGTGCCAAATCATTCTTTTGTGCATATAACAGTCTTGCTGCAGTTATCATGTGTAAAAACACAGTTCCATGACTTTTTCTCCCAGCTGTTGATCCCAAAGAAAAGTCTCCAGTTTCACCTGTATTTTAATCTTTAAGATCCCCTGAATTCGTGTGTGTCTTTGTGTCCACAACCTTCTAGCTTTTCTACATGTCTGCCAAACAAGGATGGAGAACTGAAGAAGCTTCTTGGATGAGAAGTGAAATGTTTTCAAAGAAAAAAAAAAACCAAGAAAGCCCAGTTGCCTTTTGGAAAAAAGCAACTTTGGGACAACCATGTCAATCATGACGTGAGAATCTCTATAAACATTAGAATCTTTGATTTTCCCTCTGACCATCTATGGAAGCAGAGCTGAACTCTGAAGAAGCTGGATAAGAAGAGTATTGATGCCTTTCAACTTTGAGGTTGGAGAAGACTACCGAAGACAGTCAGTTAAACAAATGGATCAAAGAAAGCAAATTGAACCAGAGATTTAACTCAAAGGCACAAATGATCATACACAAAGACTTAGTTCTCTTGAGAAGTCCATAATGGGTGAAATGCAGAAGGGAAGAAGATGACCAGTAGCAAAGTGGATAGATCTAATTCCCTGAGTTACTTCAAAAGCCAGCGTGAACCCAGGAGAAAGTCTGTTTATGTATTTACTCAAAGAACGTTGGCACTTCATCAATCTTGAGGGTGAATAGATGGCAAGGCGACTGGTTATCCCCATGGGTTCACCCAATGGATTCCCTGGAGGGCACGATTACAGTTAATATGGAATGGATCAATCTTTCTAGAGGATCCTGGAAGCAGCTGGCAGAATTTCCAGAGATGCAAGGCCAAAAGTTGCCATTCTTGGGAAGTTAGGGCAGAATCTCTTTTTGAGTGCTCTTTGTTTATCTTTGGATTTCCAGCAGCTGAGTCACAAGTTACCATCGCTAAAGTTTCTCTTCACTTGGAGTCTTTGCTGTTTTGTAAGTGCTGGCAGAAACTTGAGTCTGAAAGCACAAAGCCGGCAGTTGTCTTGCAACCAGGGAGGTCTGAAGAGATTGTGGGTCAATACTGCTGCTTTTCCAAATGTTGATCAGTTCTTCTTCTTGGCAGATGTCTGCTGTTTCTTTCTTTCTGGCAGTTAAAAGAAAGAAACAGCAGACATTTCATATTACACTGAGAAGCACAAAGCTAAAAGCACAAGCCTGATGATGATGAATGTGATTTCATCGAAACGTCGCTATGATACTTCTAATCTTACACGGGAGAAAACCCGACATTTTATCCAATGGGTCTTTAACCCAGTTAAATCTTTTCAGTAGTTTTTACAATACATTGTCACATTAACCGGGTTAAGATTATTCTTCTGGGAAAAAGTTCCTGCCCATTTTATTGATTAAATTTCTACAACACCTATCTTATTTGCAGTAAGTGACTAGGGGTGCTTTACAGCAGCACAGAATATACACACCTGGGTAAAAGCGCAGATTAAAAACAGAGTTAAGAATAAGTTAAAACCTAGAAGTTAAAAGTAAAAAATCAGTGTTAAAAAAATTCAGAAAGCTGAAAAAGTTAACAAGGCAGCAGGAATGCCCTGAAGCCACCAACCATCCCTAAGGTTACATTACACTCTTAAACCCTCATGATAATTCGGCATGGGCAGGTCTTTACATTTTTCTGGAAAACCAGAAGAGTAGGGGATCACCTCACCTTTGGGGGTAAGATGTTCCAAAGCAGAGAAGTCCTCCTCCCAGATCCTGCTACTCAAAACACCTTGACCAATGGGATGCCCAACAGGGCCTCCTGCTTGACCAGGTGGGACAGGTCAATGTAATTGGGATGAGACAGTTCTCCAGGTATCCTGTCCCGTGACATGAGCAGCTTTAAAGATGATGATCAACATCATGAATTGGACCTGGAAGCACAATGGTTCCCAATGCTGCTTGTGCAGCAAATAACAATAACAATAGCACCTATACTTACATACCGCTTCCCAGGACTTTACAGCCCTCTCTAAACGGTTTGTTGTTGTTGTTAGTTGCGAAGTTGTATCCGACCCATCGCGACCCCATGGACAATGTTCCTCCAGGCCTTCCTGTCCTCTACCATCTTCTGGAGTCCATTTAAGTTCACGCCTCCTGCTTCAGGGACTCCATCCAGCCACCTCATTCTCTGTCGTCCCCTTTTTCTATTGTCCTCCATCTTTCCCAGCATCAGGCTCTTCTCCAGTGAGTCCTTCCTTCTCATTAGGTGGCCAAAGTACTTGAGTTTCAGCTTCAGGATCTGGCCTTCTAAAGAGCAGTCAGGGTTGATCTCCTCTAGGACTGACCGGTTTGATCGCCTTGCAGTCCAGGGGACTCACAGGAGTCTTCTCCAGCACCATAGTTCAAAGGCCTCAATTCTTTGGCGCTCAGCCTTTCTTATGGTCCAACTTTCACAGCCATACATTGCAAACATTGCCTTGACTATACGCACTTTTGTTGGCAAGGTGATGTCTCTGCTTTTTAGTATGCTGCCTAGATTTGCCATAGCTTTCCTCCCCAGGAGCAAGCGTCTTTTAATTTCTTGGCTGCAGTCCCCATCTGTGGTGACCTTGGAGCCCAGGAAGATAAAATCTGTTACTACCTCCATTTCTTCCCCATCTATTTGCCACGAATTGAGAGGGCTGGATGCCATGACCTTGGTTTTCTTAATGTCGAGTTTCAAGCCAACTTTTGTACTCTCCTTCTTCACCTGCATCAAGAGGCTCTTTAGTTCCTCTTCACTTTCTGCCATTAGAGTGGTATCATCTGCATACCTTAGGTTGTTGATATCTAAGCGGTTTAGAGTCAGCCTATTGCCCCCAACAATCTGGGCTCTCATTTTAGTCACCTTGGAAGGATGGAAAGCTGAGTCAAGCTTGAACCAGCCAGAGTCCACAAGTCATAAAAGAGCCAAGGGTCCCCACCCCTGGCCTATTTGCTTAACAGCTGCAGTGAGTCACTAAACCAGTGGTTCTCAACCTGTAGGTCGGGACCCCATTTGGGGTCGATCGACCATTTCATGGGGGTCGCCAAGCAAGGCTGTCCGCCATTTTTTTTGTCCGCCATTTCTTTCCCCTTTTCCGGCGGGTGCCTTACCTCCCTTGGGCTGGGCCAGCTGGTGGTCGGCCTGCTCCGTCTCTGCCGCTTGCCAGCTACGCCTCAGCCGGCGCAGGGGGCGGAACCATGCATGCGCGACGCTCCCGGGCAGGGAAAGTCCTCGACTTATGACCGGTTGGGTAGTCCTTGACTTACGACCGGTTTAGTCCTCGACTTACGACCGGTTTAGTCCTCGACTTACGACCGGTTGGGTAGTCCTCGACTTACGACCGGTTTAGTCCTCGACTTACGACCGGTTTAATCCTCGACTTACGACCGGTTGGGTAGTCCTCGACTTACGACTGGTTTAGTCCTCGACTTATGACCGGTTTAGTCCTCAACTTACGACCGGTTGGGGTCACGGCATTAAAAAGGTTGAGAACCAGTGCACTAAACCATGGCAAGAAAAGGTTATAAAATGGGGCATGCGTCACTAAACAACCTCCATCCCTAGCAATGGAGGCTCTGGTTCCAACTTCGGTCCCAAGTTGAGGACTAGCCAATTCCATTCCTGGAGTTACTGTATGGTCACGTGTTTTGTGGTTTGCTCCTTAACTAAAGTGTCCTCCCATTTTCCAAGGCAAACGGCAAGCGAAGGAGATCAGGGCTGTGCAGCTGCTCGTGCCCAGCCCAGGCTTTCGGGGGGAGCCTCTTCTAGGATCTTTGCACCGGGCGGGCAAACCCAGCCGCAACACATCGTAGTTGGCACCATTCAACTGCTGTACACTGTATCTGCGGATCCAAGTCAGCCCAAACTACACTTCCCACAATTCCGCGGGGGAACTACCTCCTCCTTGCAGCGGCAAGGGAAAAAAATAAATAAATCTCGCCCTTTTGTGAACTCTCGCGGTAACCCACGCTTCCGAGAGAATGGAGGGAGCGGCGAACGAAGTCGGAACGTCGCGCCTGCGCATTCGCTGCAAAGTCGCGGACAGAAGGAAGGGGGCGGGGCTTGCCGTTCTCCTCAGTCTCGGCCCCGCCGCCATCTTGTTTCACCGCCACTTCGCGCTCGCTCCGTTTCCCTCACATCCCCGCCCCCCCCTCCCGCTCGTTTCGGTGGGAAGCGCCCCAGCTGCGGCTAAACCACTGGCGCTCTCCGCTGCAGCCGAAGCGCGACGGGAGCCACGGACTCGGAACTGGACGGTGAGTGAAAAGGAGGGCGAAGGGCAGCTCCGCGATGGAGCGGCTGTCGGACTTCTCTTTCCCTTCCCCCTTCGCCCGTCGCCGCCATTCACCCAGCTCGTCCTCCTGATTGGTTGGAAGGCCCCCCCCGCTGCCGTTGCTGATTGGCCGCCGGCGGGGTAGACGAATGGACGGCACTGTCGCTAGGCCATTGGGTAACGATTGCGGGCGGACCGTGGAGAAAACCGCGCGCAACGGAAAGAGCCTTTTTTTCCCCCGCCCCTTTATCCCAAGCCTCGAGGCGCTCGTCGGAAAGGGCGTGGCTTATGGCCGAGGGTAACTTTCCATAGAGGAGAGCAGAGAGGCCGGCAGGGTTCAGTCGAGGGCGGGGCTTAAGTGGAAAGAACCTGCATTTCTCTTGGGGGTCCAAACAGTCCAGAAAGGCAGAATTCTGGCTGGGTTCCCACGTTGCCCCGGGCCTTTAATTTATGCTGGTGTGGGTATTGCATGAGCCCTAGAGACGTGGTTAATTCAGTAAACCATGATTCGTTTAATCATGGTAAGCTTTTCGTACAAACTCTGTACCTGTATCCTCTTTAAGAAGGCAAAAGTGTGGGTTTCTCATCTCGTGGCATTGCATGAGTCTCGGGAAGAACTGGGGGGCGTTGATCAAAACTCGTACAGACTCTGTTTTTTTTTTACTTCCTGTGGCTGTAGTTGGGATTAGAAGGAGGGTAGATAGAATGCAAAGAAAAGAAAAGAAAAACATTTAAACTTCTGTTTCATTGCTCCAGTTTCTGTGGTTTAATAATAATAATAAAGTTGGAAGGGACCTTGGAGGTCATCTAGTCCAACCCCCTGCTCAGGCAGGAAACTCTATACCATTTCGGACAAATGGCTGTCCAGCCTCTTCTTAAAAACTTCCAGTGTTGGAGCATTCACCGCTTCTGGAGGCAGGTTGTTCCACTGGTTAATTGTTCAAACTGTCAGGAAGTTTCTCTTGTTAGTGGTGAAGTCGTGTCCGACCCATCGCGACCCCATGGACCACGTTCCTCCAGGCCTTCCTGTCCTCTACCATCTTCTGGAGTCCATTTAAGCTCACGCCTACTGCTTCAGTGACTCCATCCAGCCACCTCCTTCTCTGTTGTCCCCTTCTTCTCTTGCCCTCCATCTTTCCCAGCATCAGGCTCTTCTCCAGTGAGTCCTTCCTTCTCATTAGGTGGCCAAAGTACTTGAGTTTCAACTTCAGGATNATATATATATATATTTCTGATTTTCCAATTGCTTCTGGAAAATATCAACAGTGTATGCCACAATAACCCTCATTTCTTGTTACCTTTGGCATCTGATTCTTAAAGATAGTGGCCCTTTTTCCAAAGGACATTTTATCCAATGGGTCTTTAACCCAGTTAAATCTTTTCAGTAGTTTTTACAATACATTGTCACATTAACTGGGTTAAGATTATTCTTCTGGAAAAAAGTTCCTGCCTATTTTATTGATTAAATTTCTACAACACCTATCTTATTTGCAGTAAGTGACTAGGGGTGCTTTACAGCAGCACAGAATATACACACCTGGGTAAAAGCACAGATTAAAAACAGAGTTAAGAATAAGTGAAAACCTAGAAGTTAAAAGTAAAAAATCAGTGTTCAAAAAATTCAGAAAGCTGAAAAAGTTAACAAAGCAGCAGGAATGCCCTGAAGCCAACAACCATCCCTAGGGTTACATTACACTCTTAAACCCTCATGATAATTCGGCATAGGCAGGTCTTTACATTTTTCTGGAAAACCAGAAGAGTAGGGGATCACCTCACCTTTGGGGGTAAGATGTTCCAAAGCAGAGAAGCCCTCCTCCCAGATCCTGCCACTCAAAACACTTTGACCAATGGGATGCCCAACAGGGCCTCCTGCTTGACCAGGTGAGACAGGTCAATGTAATTGGGATCCTGTCCCATGACATGAGGAGCTTTAAAGATGATGATCAACATCATGAATTGGACCTGGAAGCACAATGGTTCCCAATGCTGCTTGTGCAGCAAATAACAATAACAACAGCACCTATACTTACATACCACTTCCCAGGACTTTACAGCCTTCTGTTGTTGTTGTTGTTAGTTGCGAAGTTGTATCCAACCCATCGCGACCCCATGGACAATGTTCCTCCAGGCCTTCCTGTCCTCTACCATCTTCTGGAGTCCATTTAAGCTCATGCCTACTGCTCCAATGACTCCATCCAGCCACCTCTTGATCTTGGTTTTCTTAATGTCAAGTTTCAAGCCAACTTTTGCACTCTCCTTCTTCACCTGCATCAAGAGGCTCTTTAGTTCCTCTTCACTTTCTGCCATTAGAGTGGTATCATCTACATATCTTAGGTTGTTGATATCTAAGCGGTTTAGAGTCAGCCTATTGCCCACAACAATCTGGGCCCTCATTTTAGTCACCTTGGAAGGATGGAAAGCTGAGTCAAGCTTGAACCAGCCAGAGTCCACAAGTCATAAAAGAGCCAAGGGTCCCCACCCCTGGCCTATTCGCTTAACAGCTGCAGTGATTCACTAAACCATGGCAAGAAAAGGTTATAAAATGGGGCGTGCGTCACTAAACAACCTCCATCCTTAGCAATTGAGGCTCTGGTTCCAATTTTGATCCCAAGTCGAGGACTACCCAATTCCATTCCTGGAGTTACTGTATGGTCACGTGTTTTGTGGTTTGCTCCTTAACTAAAGTATTGTTAGAAGTAAGTCTTCATCCTGGTTCATCCAAGCCGGGAATAAATAAGCAAACATGGCGACTGCTTTGGGACGAAGGTTACAGTTTATTGCAGAAGACAGATGGTCCTTGCAAGAAGCAGCAGAGGAGAAGAAAGAGAGGGAGCACATGGGTAGAAGGGCTTTTATACCCCCCCTCCAGCCCTGCTTGGAGTAGTTTCCTGTTCCTGTGGCATGAACTTTGAGGCTATTTCTGAGTGTTTTTCTAGGCCTTGGTATCTGTGGTTTAATCCCATTATCATATCCTGCTTCCCAGGTGATGGGGCTTCTTTTGTCTTGAGATCCCTGGCTCCAAACTTCCTGATGGTTCCACATCTGCATATGTATAAGACTAGCTACTGCTTTGGGCAAAGAGATGAGGCCAGGTTTGGTTTCTGCTTTTCAAAAAATGCTTTTAAAAATCCTTTTGGTGAACAATATCTTTCTTTCTGCCTTTTTAATATTTCCTTCTCTGGGCTAACTTCTCACAGTGTCCTCCCATTTTCCAAGGCAAACGGCAAGCGAAGGAGATCAGGGTTGTGCAGCTGCTCGTGCCCAGCCCAGGCTTTCGGGGGAGCCTCTTATAGGATCTTTGCACCGGGCGGGCAAAACCAGCAGCAACACATCGTAGTTGGCACCATTCAACTGCTGTACACTGTATCTGCGGATCCAAGTCAGCCCAAACTACACTTCCCACAATTCCGCGGGGGAACTACCTCCTCCTTGCAGCGGCAAGGGGGAAAAAAAATAAATCTCGCCCTTTTGTGAACTCTCGCGGTAACCCACGCTTCCGAGAGAATGGAGGGAGCGGCGAACGAAGTCGGAACGTCGCGCCTGCGCATTCGCTGCAAAGTCGCGGACAGAAGGAAGGGGGCGGGGCTTGCCGTTCTCCTCAGTCTCGGCCCCGCCGCCATCTTGTTTCACCGCCACTTCGCGCTCGCTCCGTTTCCCTCACATCCCCGCCCCCCCTCCCGCTCGTTTCGGTGGGAAGCGCCCCAGCTGCGGCTAAACCACTGGCGCTCTCCGCTGCAGCCGAAGCGCGACGGGAGCCACGGACTCGGAACTGGACGGTGAGTGAAAAGGAGGGCGAAGGGCAGCTCCGCGATGGAGCGGCTGTCGGACTTCTCTTTCCCTTCCCCCTTCGCCCGTCGCCGCCATTCACCCAGCTCGTCCTCCTGATTGGTTGGAAGGCCCCCCCCGCCGCCGTTGCTGATTGGCCGCCGGCGGGGTAGACGAATGGACGGCACTGTCGCTAGGCCATTGGGTAACGATTGCGGGCGGACCGTGGAGAAAACCGCGCGCAACGCAAAGAGCCTTTTTTTTCCCCCGCCCCTTTATCCCAAGCCTCGAGGCGCTCGTCGGAAAGGGCGTGGCTTGCGGCCGAGGGTAACTTTCCATAGAGGAGAGCAGAGAGGCCGGCAGGGTTCAGTCGGGGGCGGGGCTTAAGTGGAAAGAACCTGCATTTCTCTTGGGGGTCCAAACAGTCAAGAAAGGCAGAATTCTGGCTGGGTTCCCACGTTGCCCCGGGCCGTTAATTTATGCTGGTGTGGGTATTGCATGAGCCCTAGAGACGTGGTTAATTCAGTAAACCATGATTCGTTTAATCATGGTAAGCTTTTCGTACAAACTCTGTACCTGTATCCTCTTTAAGAAGGCAAAAGTGTGGGTTTCTCATCTCGTGGCATTGCATGAGTCTCGGGAAGAACTGGGGGGCGTTGATCAAAACTCGTACAGACTCTTTTTTTTTTTTTACTTCCTGGGGCTGTAGTTGGGATTAGAAGGAGGGTAGATAGAATGCAAAGAAAAGAAAAGAAAAACATTTAAACTTCTGTTTCATTGCTCCAGTTTCTGTGGTTTAATAATAATAATAAAGTTGGAAGGGACCTTGGAGGTCATCTAGTCCAACCCCCTGCTCAGGCAGGAAACTCTATACCATTTCGGACAAATGGCTGTCCAGCCTCTTCTTAAAAACTTCCAGTGTTGGAGCATTCACCGCTTCTGGAGGCAGGTTGTTCCACTGGTTAATTGTTCAAACTGTCAGGAAGTTTCTCTTGTTAGTGGTGAAGTCGTGTCCGACCCATCGCGACCCCATGGACAACGTTTTAGGTCCGGAAGGACAGGAGATGGTAGAAGACCTCAGGTAAATTCGAGTGCGGATGACGAAGTCACTGAGGTAGGTCGGTGGAGGAAGAGACAACAGGGGAAGAAGAGAACGGGAGGTAGAAAGGGTCGTAGTCCGAGAAGAGGTCACTCAGGAAGGAAGAGTAATCCACCGGTTTCATGAACTCAAAGTTGAAGTCCTACTGGCCTTCTAAAGAGCAGCCGGGGTCGATTTCTTCTAAGACTGACCGGTTTGATCGCCTTGCAGTCCAGGGGACTCGCAGGAGTCTTCTCCAGCACCAGAGTTCAAAGGCCTCAATTCTTTGACGTTTCTGTGGTTACATTCCGATTATTGAAGTGCTTTATATCAAGGCTTTTCAACCAATGGTACGGGTACCACCTGTGGTACATTGGCACCTGGCAGGTGGTACGCGACCATCCTAGAAAAGTGGTAGCAGGGGAGGGGAATAAGCTGAACCGGTGGCAGCACCGCACAAGCCTAAGCGAGAGACGGCTGGAGCTGCAGGGCTGTCAGGACTCAGCGGAAGCGCCAGGATCAGCGCCAGGCTCCAGTTGGAGGTCGGCGCTGATCCTGGCGCTTCTGAGGTCAGAAGAAGTGCCAATCAGCTGGAATGTTGCAGCATCTCCAGGGTCTTGTGATTTACATTCAGATGCTTGGCAACTGATTCATATTTATGACGGTCACAGTGTCCCAGGGTCATGTGAAGTGACCAAAACGTGCTGCAACTACCCAGCAGATGGGGGAATAAAAACCAAACACCCACACCCACCCCCGCTGCCAGTCCTCAACAGAAATGCTCACAACAATGAAAACCTTGGTCAGGAGGAAGAGGGCGGGCGGGTGGGCAGGCAGGTGTCTTGCTCAGCTGTGGCTTGGGAGGCACTTTTTTCAGTGCCATTGTAACTTCGAACAGTCACTAAGCGAACTGTTGTAAGTCGAGGACTACCTGTACTTCATCACTTTTTTCCTTTTTTTTTTTTTGGGGTCATCAAGTTTTTGACACCTTGCTAGGTGACTGGTGGTACTCAGATATTGCCATATCCTAAAAGTGGTACAATGGGTGAAAAGCCCTGCTTTATATCATGTTTTTCTGTTGGAAAAGCAATGGTTGTTTCAGAAAACAATGCCAATTGTAACGGGCAATTACTGTAGAACTATGAATTCTGCCTTAAAGAATTGCTTCTCCAAGGAATTAAAAGTTATCTTTGAAGCCCCAAACAAAGTTTGCCCTTTTTGGCTGAGTTGGTATTTTGGTTGAAATTGATGATTTGATTTTGTTCTCTTGTTCTGAGCTGTTTACCTTATGTATTATTGTCTGCTGACTTCCACTATTGTCTCATAGTTGTCGCTTCTTTAAATTATTAACTCTAAACTGCAACTGTTTAGTAGAAAAGTGTCATTTAAACAATTTCCAAGCCTGTTTCCTAATGGAAAGCTGCTTTCTATTTTTGGATTTGTTGCATGTCCATTTTAAGTAGCATACAATGAACAAAAGATGCTGTTTCTTGTAAGAAATAATTACAACTTTTCTTAATGGATTTCCATTGAATACATAGATCATAGGAAGAGGCAAGTCATAAGGGAGAAAGACAGTTTAGTGTAGTTATTACAGAACTGGTCTAGAAACCATGAGACCGTGAGTTTTAGTTGTCCTTTAGCCAGGAAAGTCAGTTTTTAAAAAGTTTTGAGCCAGTCATGCTCACTGAGGCCAACCTACTTCCCAGTATTGTTGTGGGGAAAATAAGAGATACAAGTATTAATTAGCTGCCTTGAGTTATTCAAAATAAAGGTGAGATGTGAATCTAAAAATAAGTCTTTAACAGAAAAATGAATTGGATTCAGAAACAAATTTGAATTTGCTTCATATATGACCTTAAGTGTGTGTCAGGTAACTTTGCAGATGTTGCATTTTAGCTCGATTCTAGCTTTTAAACACTTCTAAATATAGAATTTATGTATCGACCAAGACCAAGACTATCCTAAAACAGAATTGGGTAATGTTCTGATTTCTTAATTCCCTTTGGTTTTAGCATACTGTACAGAAAGGGAGTTAGCGTTGAACACATTCTCACAGATCACTTGCTTCCTTATATCTCAGGAAGGAATATATTGGATTAATAAGAAAGAAATGTGATGGAAACAATAGGACCCATTGTGCCTTGCCCAATTCTTTTTTCCCCTCAAAACCAGCCCTCCTTGATGATTGAATGTATAATCCACATCTACCGGTAAGTAGAGGCAGAGAAGAACAATATCTTTCCTGAGTAGACCCTGAAATGGGCTCTTATATTTGTCTTACGTTTTCCTCTCCCTTACTTTAGTCATTAGTTCAAGAATTTCATAATCTAAGTTAAGAGTTTCTGTTCTTTGCTGAAGAAAATAATGCTTAAAATGGATAATGCACATAGTTCAGTTTGTCGGGAACTTTCAAGGTGTTCCAAACTTCTTCTGGATCCATTTGTCTTGGAGAGAGTGATAGCCTCCCACCCTTCATCAGATGCATAGAATGCCTTAACACATGTGGGATTTAATCTCATTTGGTGAAGCGAGGGAGAGAAGAGTGGAGGGGAAGACATGGCAGTTACGTAGATGCATCTCATGAGAGGCTTATGCTTAATTTTTTATTATTATATTTATTTAAATGTATTGGCTGCCCAACCCCAGTGGTCTCTGGGCAGCATACAGAACTAGGGAAAACATAAAACAGCTAATAACATTGACTCATGCAGCCCGGACTAAAATAATCTAAGACAACAAAAACAATAAAAGAAAATGGGCTATTTATCAAATAATAAATATCAACTCTGCCTGGCAGCGAGTTCAGCTGATACAATAGCGGTGACACATACTGTAACTCCCTCTTTGCCTTTTCTTAACACAGCTGTATACTAATTACAATTAAAGCTATATGAGATTTATTTCCAATTAAACATACGGTGAGTTGTATTCTAATTCAAAAGGCTTTTCTACTTTCATGTTCAGGTGTCATCTTCAGGTGGGTTCCCTCCTTTTAGATTTTTTTCCCTTCGTTCCATTCCTACCTCTCTTTCCATAAGCACTTCTCCTAATCTCTTTCCAGTTCTCCATTCTTCTTTAGAGGTAAAGTTACACCTTAGTTGTAGACCAGATTGCTCACTTGATATCTGTCGTTTGTTTTGCATCAAAGCAGAACAGTTTATCGGGATGGAGAAAAGACTGTGGGTGTTTGTGTAATTAATAGTGTCTTCAGACACTGCGGCACCTTTTTGAGGCGTATATGTGTGTCCAGTATCCTTTGTGTACATGGAGAGCTTTATTTTTATACTGTGGTCCAGAGCAATAAAAACAGTTTTGCCCATAATTTTAAAGCAGGGTTTCTGACTCACGGCAGTTTTAAAATAAGTGGACTTCAACTCCCAGAATTCTCCAGCTAGCACATCACAGCTATCTGGGGCATTCTGGGAGCTGAACGCCATCTATCTTAAGGCTGCCAAGGTTGAGAAACTTTGTAAAAACGTACCACTTTCAAAGTTCATTCTGTCTTCCTGTGATCATTATCAGCATACAATCTTGCAAAGTGTTATGAGCCTGAAATACGTGTAAACATTACAGTTATGTAGAGAAGTCAGCACCATGGTTATCTAAATAGGCTACAGCCATACACTTTTTCAAAAGAATTTTCCTGTTAACGATAGTGTTTTCTATCGGTAATTTTTGCAAGATTTTAAAAATAACTTAACAATAGATGTCATGTAGGCAATTCTTCAGTACATCTTCACGTATTCCAATGTTCCCTGAGAATTAGTGCTGAATTGGACTGTTTACTGAAATAGCACTACTTTCCAAATGTTTGACTGTTGTATGTCAAGCTCATTTCAACTTTTTTTTTTTCTTTTCTCTCCGCTATTGGAGAGCTCAAAATGCTCTTTACACAAAATATAAGCTATTTGCTCACACAATATCTCTCGGGACTTTAAAAGGAGGAGGTGCAAAGCTCCTTTTAAAAGCTTGAGCAATTTCAAGAGAACGCCTAGGTCAGGACTTGATTAAGCACCAACAAAGGTTACAGCTAAGTGCCGATTCTGGCACAACCAAAGAAGGACCAGGAAAGTGGGACTAGATAACAGGCAGATCAGATAGATCCCTTTGGCCGGAAAAGTGGGGACGCTCTTAACATCAGGAAGACAAGGAACGTACTTGTACAATCTGCATATAGGTCAGTTTGGCATGAGCCCTAGGTAAGTGACTTGTCTTCTGGTGCTAGATCAGTGATGGCGAACCTTTTAGAGACCGAGTGCCCAAACTGCAAGCCAAAACCCACTTATGCATCGTCGGGTGCCGGGTGGGTGTGGCCCATTGGGTGGCCGTGGCCCATTGGGTGGCCGTGGCTACGGTGGTAACGGCAGACTGGGTGGGACTAAAAAGTTCAATCAATCAATTCCAACTTTGCAAGATCTTTTTTTCTCCTGCGAGAAGTTGAAATTGACTGATTGAACTTGTTGTTTTTTTGCACACGGCGGCGGAGGCCTAAAGCGAAAAGGTTTTATAAAACCCAGCTGAAGGCCTAGGATTGGGGCGATGGCGCGCGTGCCCACAGAGAGGGCTCTGAGTGCCGCCTCTGGCACCCGTGCCATAGGTTCGCCACCACTGTGCTAGATGCTGGAAGTATCTCCTGGCTACTGTCAGGGCTTTACAACACACACAACTTTCTTTACAGTAGCTGGATTGCTGTCTTTTCTGTTTAAATGAAGAATTATTAAACACACACGCACACACTGAGCCAAATCAAGTTGCAGTCACCATGGAGTGCTGGAGAAAGTCTTGAATTTTCCAGACCCCTTCCGAGTCTGTAACGCCCTTCGTTATGTTTGTATTGTGTCACTAATATTGTTTATTTCCACAATAAACTTGTTGATCCAAGGGTGGGGTAAAAATGACCTTTCTCCCCACTCGAAATGATTTGAGTTTTACAAAACTATTTATAGGCATGCGACTGATAACATGACAAGAGAGTCTCTTCAGCTACTTATTTGGAAGCGTTGCTTGGACTAGATCAGTGTTTCTCAACCTTGACAATTTTAAGGCATGTGGACTTCAACTCCCAGAATTCCACAGCCAGCATTGCTGGCTGTGGAATTCTGGGAGTTGAAGTCCACATGCCTTAAAATTGTCAAGGTTGAGAAACACTGGACTAGATGTAAGCCCTCCAGCAGATCGGGTCTTTTTCTAACCTGGCAACTTTTACATGTGTGGATTTCAACTCCCAGAATTCCCTAATAACCACCAGAGCTGGCTGGGGAATTCTGGGAATTGACGTCCGCACATCTGAAGTTGCCAAGTTTAGAATTAGGTTCTTCCCCCCCCCCAACTATTCACACAACTGAAAAGATATCACCATCAGCACCCCTTCCCCATTTTTGTGAACTATTTTCTTACGTATTCACCGTTCCGCTCCTTCCTTGAAGCCTGGGGATTCCCTATTTCCTGGTTTGGAAAACGACAACTTTTCTTCCTTCCACACACAGAACCTGAAGGAAGAATCAATACCGTGAAAGGGTATTCAATCTATCTTGCTGGATAAACAAACGACGGGAAAAACGCTTGTAATGTCTAACGGAAAAGTTAGAAGATAAATCCAAATCAATACTAAATCGACCGAAGAGTTGATGTTTTCTACACCTCCTCAACAATAATATTTCTTCACTGACTTAGGACCTTATTTTTGAGGGGAATCCAATAGACTCGTGATTTGGATTTAGAATAGCCTCCCTGACCTCCTGCTGAACTGGATTCCTGAAGTTGCAAAAGTTAGAAAAGTTGACGCAGACTACAGACTGTGCCAATGCAGCCTCTACATTATACCAACTGATATAATAGTAAGGATATATTTTTTTTGAAAAAAAATATATGCAGATTTTAAAACAAAGATGCACATGAATCCCCTGACTTTTCTGATGTGTTCTTTCCCCCCTCAATCTTGGTTTCAAATTAGAGCCCTAGGCGATTCCTACCTTAGAAACACCTATAATCTCAGGGCGTTTTTGTGTATGAAATGTATGCGTGTTTTACGTTGTTGTTCTGAACGGGTTGAGTACATTGCAATTTTGAGGTTCGCACCCAAGCAAGGAATTCTGCATTTGGCAATACATTTAACTCCCCCCACCACCACCCATTTTTTTGTTTTGGCTTGTAAAGGAAAAAACTACATTTCAATCCCTCAAGAGCAGGGGTCCTCAAACTTGGGCCACTTTAAGACTGGTGGACTTCAACTACCAGAATTCCCAAGCACTGGGGAATTCTGGGAGTTGAAGTCCACCAGTCTTAAAGTGGCCAAGTTTGAGGACCCCTGCTCAAGAGGGTTGGGAAGAGCTTTGAGAGGAAGACTTTTAAAGCCATCCCTCGGGATTTTGCCAGCCCTCTCACAGCCCTACTTTCCTCCCTCCCCCCCTCTCCTCTGTCCTTTCTCTTTCTCTCTCCTGGTCCTGCCCCTTTCCCTCTTCTTTCATTCCAACGGCCAGCCCATCCCTTCTTCTAACCCTGCCTGGCCAATGGAAACCTAACTGTCCGGCTTGCAGTTTTTAAGCAACACAGATGTGGTTGAGAAAAAAAAAAAGAAAGGGCCTGGAGGATGAGAGGGAATCCCAGGAGCGCCTAAAGGCCGCTTTAAAGGAAGGGAGGAGGGAAACTGAGCATTTGCACACACCCAGACACACACCCATTATTGGTGATGGTGAAACGAGGCTCTAAAAATGAAACCTCAGCCCTCCCAAGGCTCCCGCTTCCTTTCCTTTGTTGTTGTTAGCTGTGGAGTCGTGTCTGACCCATCGCGACCCCATGGACAACGTTCCTCCAGGCCTTCCTGTCCTCTACCATCTTCTGGAGTCCCTTTAAGCTCACTCCTACTGCTTCAGTGACTCCATCCAGCCACCTCATTCTCTGTTGTCCCCTTCTTCTCTTGCCCTCCATCTTTCCCAGCATCAGGCTCTTCTCCAGCGAGTCCTTCCTTCTCATTAGGTGGCCAAAGTACTTGAGTTTCAACTTCAGGATCTGGCCTTCTAAAGAGCAGTCAGGGTTGATCTCTAGGACTGACCGGTTTGATCACCTTGCAATCCAGGGGACTCGCAGGAGTCTTCTCCAGCACCAGAGTTCAAAGGCCTCCATTCTTTGGCGCTCAGCCTTTCTTGTGGTCCAACTTTCACAGCCATACATTGCAACTGGGAGAAGCATGGCCTTGACTATACGCACTTTTGTTGGCAGGGTGATGTCTCTGCTTTTTTGTATGCTGCCTAGATTTGCCATAGCTTTCCTCCCCAGGAGCAAGCGTCTTTTAATTGCTTGGCTGCAGTCCCCATCTTTCTCAAGGCGGCTTATAAAAAGCCCAATGCTGCCTTTTCACCCACAGCGCCTGGATCCAATGGCAATGCTGCTTAATACTCCCCCCAACACACACACACACACACACACACACACACACACACACACCTTCAAAAAAATGAAACCTGCTTTAGTTTTTTTTTTTTTTTTGGTTTTAGGGTCCTAGTCTTTGCGGTTTCTGGCAGGTAAATTTTTGTCCCCATCAGTTGGAACCGAGAAAATACTGAGCACCTGAAGTTGAGGGTCTTAAGGACTCGGTCGAATCGACCGAGTCCTTAAGACCGAGTTGAAGTCCACGAGTCATAAAAGAGCCAAGGTTGCCTACCCCTGATTTTAAAAGAGGCTCTCTTTCCTCCTTTGCTTTCCCCCCCCTTCTGCACCCCCTGGTGACCCTGGAGCGCCTCCGCTCGAAGGCAGACCCGCCTTTTACATAAGTTACTCCCGGCTTGGAAGTCTCCGCGTCTGACCCCTGTTCTTCCTCTCAAGGTAACTTTAAAACAGGAAGTGTGCGGGAGGGAGGGGGGGGGAGACGAGAGACGAGACGAGTGACGGGCGCGGCGGCCAATCCAGGCGCGGGGAAGCTGGTCCGCGAAGGCGCCGAGCCAATGGGCTGCCGGCCGAGGGGGAGGTTCGCCGCCGAGCAGCAGGCTAGAGTGAATGCCTTTCAGCGTTAAAGTGGAAGGAGGCTGCACCGCGTCTCCTTGGAGTCCCCGGGAGTTTTGCACCGAGGCGGGCCGGGGTCAGCTGAAAGACAAAGAAAGATGGCGAGGAGTTTGGGGAGGGCAGCTGCTCCAGCTTTGGCCCACCGTGGACCCTCCGGAGAGCTTGGCCGGCCTCTCCTGCCGCCTTTGTTTCCTCTGCCTCCACCTCTCTCTCTCTCTCCCTCTCCCCCCTTCTCTCTTTTTGTGTGTGGGGAAGGACCCGCAATGGCTCAATTAGCCCTGTCAAGAGGAGGCATAATTAGCTGGCTGTAAAAATTTAACCCTCTCCCTGGTAAGTTTTTGTGGGTTTTTGTGGGTTTTTGGTTTTTTTGCGTTGCTTTTGTTTTGCTTTCCTAATGGAGCAGTGGCCGGAGTGGTCCTTGGCATGCCAAAGTGCAGATAAGTTGAAACTGGCTTAGAAAATGGCCCCTTGGCAATCTTAAGGGAGCACCTATGGTACCTTGCTGTCCTTGGCTTAAGCCCTCTCTCTCTCTCTCTCTCTCTCTCTCTTTCTCTCCCATTTTAATAGCTGTGAAAACTAAGAGAAATTTGTACAGAGAGGCAAGCAGATGGTTCTCCGGCTTCCCTTTTGATTTTAGGAAAAGAGAGCATTGGCAACAAGCTTGGGAAAGGGCTGGGGTGTCAAATCAGGATGTTCCATTTCCATCACGAAGAATTTGGACTGATTAGATATGTGTGTGTGTGTGTGTGTATGTGTATATATATATGTGTGTGTGTGTGTGTATATATATATGTATATATATATGTATATATATGTGTGTGTGTGTATAAAAATGTCAAGGTGTACTCAATCAGACCGGTCTGTCTGAAAAATATTATGAGAGAAGTTTTTCAGACAGACCGGTCTGATTGAGTACACCTTGACATTTTTAACTGCTATACTGCAGTTTTACTTTTTACAATATCTTTTACCGTGCAGCTCCCCAACTAGGGGCATTAAGCAGGCTCAAGTCGCAACTGCGAAACATTTTAAATTGTCAGAAAAAGAAATTTGGATATATATATACACACACACACACACACACACACATGTATATTTGCCCATCCGAATTAAATGCCACCTCTTGCATGCTGACATCTGTTTCATCTGTCATTCCTTTTTCCTCCTTGTCTCCACCCACATCTCAATATTATGGAGCTTGATTGATGGGGCTGCAGGATGGGGAAGGGTTCTTCCTTAAAATGTTTTAAGCAGCATGAGTCAGATGCTACTTATCATAAAGCTGATTTCCCAGTGTGATCTCTGGACCTTTGTAGTAGCTACACTATGTTGGGTTTGGAAGGTGGGAAGGAAAGAGCTTATAGTTGCATTCTAGATCTACTTTAAGTAAAAGGGAAACCTGACAACTGAAGAAGAGTTTGTGGGGGATACTTGAAGACTTCTCTTCTCCTAACTTGCTGTGTCTTTTCATAAGTATAAGACTACTTTGGGTTTTGTTTTTTTTAAAAAAATTAATGATGAAGGTCACTGGAATGATCCTGATATTGAGATATCTCATCCTTTAATGGATTAAAGTGCATAAGTGTACTCTGGAATGTTTTTATAGCAAAGGATTTACCTGTTTGCCTTAAGTAAAGAGTTACACCTGAGTTCTTTACATTTTTTCCCTTCCCTTTCATCTGAGTGGAATAGCGTTGCAGTAAAAGTTGCTGAAGCAAGGCCTGCCTGTGCAGGCAAGAGTGACCTTGAAGCACAGCTTCTCTGGGTTTTAACTGTTGAAGGACGAAGTTTGTTTATGCTGTTTGGAGCTAGTGAAAGGAATCAGAGTTGGAAGGAAGAAACCGTGGGTTACTAGTACCTGAGAAAGTCACTATGAATAACACGAACAGTTGAAACTAAAGCCATTTTAATGAAGAGCTTTGAACTACCCTTATGCCTTCTGTGCCCCACTATTATCCTTATTCTCAAAGGTTTCAAGAGGGTAGGGTATTTTAACTCTTCAGAAATCCAGAAAAATGACACAGGCCCTACATTTATTCCTTTCTCTCATCCATAACTTTCATTTACTGGCCTTGAGCAACATTTTGAAAGCTCAGAATAGGTTATCTGTTCTTTTTTCTTTAAAGTATGGTTTGATATTGCAAAAATCTTTGCCGTGCTTATAAAGCACCATCACCATTTAGGAATGCCCCCTGGGAATAAGCTTCACCAAACGCTGACTGCCAAAGAAAGGTTTCAGTTAATAATTGGGAATCTACGCCTCATAGTCGTTCAAAAATGGCCTTGGCGCTCACCTGACTTGCTGAAGGGAGCAGGAAGCAGGTTCATCTTCCTTCCTCCATCTGTTCTGCTTTGGGTCAGAGTGCTGTTCACTTCCTCTTTTTTCCTTTTCATTTTCAGGAAATAACGCTATTGTTGGAAGCAGTCTTAACAAAGAAATGCTGCACTTCTAATAGCATCTTTCAGTAAACTACTGTGAGAGCTCTAGCGGTATGTTAAGGTCTCCCATTGGCCACTGAAGTTTTGGAAAACAAAGTTACCCATTATTCTTCATAATGTAAAAAAATGTGTAGTGCACAGCCAGCTGAAGCTTTTCCGTGTGCCTCTTTGGATTAATGGGAACTGTACAAAATCATTATTTCACTAGGTATTACATGGTTGAGTTTCCTTTTGGGATTTTACTTTTCATGTCGTTTGATTACATCTAGAACAGTGTTTCTCAACCGTGACAATTTTAAGGCATGTGGACTTCAACTCCCATTGCTGGCTGTGGAATTCTGGGAGTTGAAGTCCACATGCCTTAAAATTGTCACGGTTGAGAAACACTGATCTAGAAGCTTGTTTTCTTTTTCTCTTTTTATTGTGCAAGTGGTAGTTTCAGATTTGATAGGATTCATGCAATCCCATTGTGACCCGTAAGGTATGCTTTCCCTCATGTAAACAGGTAAACTACCAGATTTATTAGAAAGTAGAAGATTAACTTGCCTGTACAGACAGAATACTTGATGTACACTACTGTATGATCAATACTTTAGCAACCATAGTACTTGGCTTCATAAAATGTGCTAAGTCAAAACCAAATCCATCATGCCTTTGTGCAATATGTGAACCTCCCCAGAGTTTATAAGGCCTGGTTGCTTCCATCCCTTTGTTCCAGTTTTTTAAAAAAAATTTACTCTATTTTCTCCTACACCATTTCTAGACATCTATGTTCATTTCTGTCGGATAGCTTGGTTTCATTAGCAACTTTTAGATATTTTATTATGGGTGTTGTTACTAATGGCAAACAAGGTGGCTTGCCATACACTTTTGCTGAATTATTTTTTTGTCCCTCGCCCCAAAACCAATTTTTGATAACTACAGAAGCCCTAAGCTATGTCTTCCACTTTTTCAAACAAACATCCCATGATTTTTGCTTTCATTTTATCTGTTCAGCATTCTAATTAAGATCTTACATGTGTGCTTGCATGTTGACACATTTGCATAGGCCTTGTGTAACAATATGCAAATTTTGGTTTGTTTTCATGTAGTACAGTTGTGCCTGTTGAATTGTTTTCATTTGGTTCCCTTTTCCAACTCAGTAGCTAACTTAAATGCTGTGGTTTGTTAACCATGGTTATGATTTAATATAATCGGTGAACACAACCATGATACTGGCTTGACACAATTATGTTAACCTCTCTTTTTTTCGGAATCTTGCTACATAATCTCAACTACCACTTTTGTTAGTAAATTGTGGTTTATGGATTAGTGTTATGTAAATCAGCTGCTAGTAATTTGTTTTAATAAACATAAGTAAAGCCATGGTTTAACACACTGTGTAAAACCAGTGACTGTTTTTCAGAATCTCAGATGCTTTCCCTCCAGCTTAAATGCTTTTCTACCTTATTATGGGACAATTATTTTAGAAATAAATGAACAATCAAGATGTCTAGCTCATATTTATGATCTGGAAATGAAAGCAAACTATTGCATACTATATAATATGTAACATAAGGATCAGAATATACAAATCTACCAATGCTTTTTTTCTTCTTATCCTCTTATTTGAGCAAGATTTTAACCAAAAATATTTGCAAATGTAGGTATTAGGAGTCAAATTGTTAATATATAACATCTGGGGTGGTTCAAAAAAGATTTGTCCCACACACATGTGATATGTATGGAACTGTATGTTCTATTAAGCCATAGTTTAGCATATTGTGTGAATCCAGGTATAGTTGTTCAAATACCACAATTTATGCCATGAGACATATAAACTTTTCTATAGTAGCTTAGTTAACCCTGATTGAAACATCTTGGCTTTTAAACTGGTTTATACTAATAAAATAAAATACATACTTTCCACTACCTTTAGGGCAGAGGTCCTTTTGGGCACTAGGAACTGGTTCCGTGGAGAAAGGTTTTTCCATGGACCAGAGTGTGTGTGGTTTTGTGTGCTGCCTGCATCCCACAGATGGGGCTTTGCCTGTTTATGTGGACCAGTTGCTGGCATGCCGTGGCCCGGTACTGGTCCATGGGACCGGGGATTGGGGATCCCTGCTTTAGGGACTATGGCTTATTAGATAACAGAATACAAATAATGATTAACAAGTTCTTAAAAGCTTGAGAAAATCCACATTTGTTGAGGGTGGTGCTTGGAGCATGTCCAATGCCACAGTTGCAGAAACCCAAACTTTAAGCAGAGAAAATGAATTATTTTCTATGTTTCTTAAAAGTTCTGAGGAATCCACAATTGTTTGCCTTTAAATGAGATATTGGGTAAAAAATGCTCTTTTTGGTTCAAAATTTCCAAAATCTGCTTTTTGAATGTGACTTAAAAGTCATTATGATTTGTGATCTATGGCCTTATCACTTTGCTGTTTGTATATATACAATGAGAGCTTATGCACCGGAGACAATTCCTTGTGTATCCAATCACCCTTGGCCAATGAAGAATAAGAATAAGTGATGATGTTGCATTATATGGTTCTTGATAGAGAACAAGGATGGTTTTACAAAATGTATACAACTGGCTTCCTAATAGTTCTGTGAACTGTCTCTTCTTTGACTGGCATACAGTAAAAAAGGTATATTACAATTGCATCATAGTAAGCCACCCAGAGTCACTTTTGGTGAGATGGGCTATATAAGTTTGATCAGTGCATAAACAAGGAAAGAGCTTAAGGATGATAACTTTGGAAATAGTATGAATTAACTGCCTAGCTAATAACTCAAGAATGTGATAGGCCAAATAGCAGTTCACAAGCTTGCTGTGTTTTGTAGATCCACTAAATTATTTTGTGCAGAAATCTGTGAGAAAACTCAGAAGGGAAAAGGCAAAAAAATTAATTATCACAAAATGATATATTATGCTGGACTTCTTCCTGTTCCAAAGTTCACTGCAATATTCCCTCTCATCTGTGTGTAGAGTTACAATACCCTGGGAGTGCATTTTCATGGTGTTCAATTTGGGAAGGTAGATGTAAGTCTTTATCCTCGTTTCAATCACGATCCTGTGAACTCTGATTACACATTAATAAATGGTGTTTATAAACATCCGTTGCCAGGATTCCGCGCAATTGTAATTTAGAGTATGGGAAAAATTAGAACATTCCCCCTGTCTGTGTTTCCTGAAAGGATGGCAGTGTTTCATAATGGATCGTTTTTACCATATTCTTTCTCAAACTTATTATGAAATAATAAGGATTTCTACTTTTATGCTCTGCCACGGGCTTGTGATTTGTCCCGTATTTGGAAAACGGGCCATTCTTCATTTTAAATTTTACAATGTTAAAAATATATATTGTGCCCTTCTGCATTTTTAAGCATCCAAAGGGACTGCTTTTAAAAGTTTTGTAGCACCTTCAAAACTAAATACCCTTTAGCATCACAAAAGGTAAAGTAAAGATTGAACTGGGGACGGTTTCTGGAGACCGAAGTTTACAGTATGTCAGAATTATATCACTTTAATTGATAATACAATTATCGGCTGGGTGACTTTGGGCCAGTCACTCATTCTCAGCCCAACTCACCTCACAGGCTGATTGTTGGAAAAATAAGAGGAAGAAGGAGTAGGTATGTTTGTTTCCTTGTGTTATTTATAAAAATAACAAAAACCTAAATAAATAAATGTCAGAGCCTTCACCATAGAATCTGAAAAGGTGTGATCTGTGTTACGCTATCTCTGTCTTCTTGAACCTGCCTTCAATCGTGGCTCTGAAGTACAGTGGTTAACACTGACTTCTTTTTCTGCGCTGATTCTGCACTTGGAAAGTAACTTGCTCACCTAGGAAAACTTGTAAAGTAGGAAAATCTAATGTAACCTAGTGACGCCTTTAACAAAATCAGTCAGAGTAAATGTTTAACTTTTAAAGTACCATTTTTAAATATGCCCTTGAACTGCTTGGTTTAAAGGCAAGCACAATAATTGATGGAAATAGCAATGCCAATATGTTTTACTCCTCTCTTAATACATTACTTTTTAAAACCAGTAAGTGAAGCATTTTCCAAATGGCTGGTGATTGAGGTGGGCCATGAAGGAAAGGTCAGTTCTTCTTTGGCCGACAACTGACCCCCTTCCTTCTGGAACATGGTTGCTTGCTGGCCCTATCTGGTGTATAGCTTTATTGTTCCCTTGTCCCCTGAAAAAAAAACTTTTAATAGTGGGAAAGTGTTATGTAGGGCTCTGATATTAAATTTTGTTTAATGTTGTGTGCTACAAATCCATTCTGCCTTAATTAAAATACATAGATTGTGAACACTTAGTGAGAACAAGCTGGCAAAAAAAGAGACTTTCTGATGAGCCACAGATGTATTTATTCAATGTTATTTAATAATTCTGATACTGATCTGAAAACTGGGGAGAAATGATAATTCTCGTTGACAAGAATTGGTACTTACTCATCATATATTTCACCACAAACATATGTGGGTAGGCCTTCACAGGGGTAACTTAAATCAGCAGTGGCTATTATTACAGCTACACAACAAACTAGTAAAGGTTCTGAGATTAAAAATAGATGTGCTGAGAACAAATTCGATGAGTAGATGTTCTCATAGGTTCCCACGTTCTTGATATGCTTCATTAATAGGTTGTGCCTATCGGAGTTTTTCTGGCTCTTGTTCCTAACACAGATTCTTCCCAAGCAGGTTCTCCAACTTTCTCTGTGCAACCATGAGAACTCAGATAATTTAATCTTCTTGTTGCCCAGAAACAAAGTTTTGTGGAGGAAAGGGTCTGATTATATTAGTAAGGTGACAGATAAGGTTGTGGATGGTCTTTCAATTACAGGTAGTCCTCATTTAGCAACTGTTTCACCCCCACCTTGCCTGCTCCACCCCCACCTCGCCCCCAGCCCGCCCCATCCCACTTCCCGCCCCCTGTCCCACCTGCCTGCAGGGCCACCCACTGCCTCCACAGCCCGCCACAGATTGCCCAGGCGGCCCAGCAGCACTATGGCAGCCACACCCTCTGCCTACACCCCGCAGAATCAACTGTGCACAATGGGGCACGAGGGCGGAGTCTTGTCCCAGCTGCCCGGCTGCCATGTTCTTGGCTGCGCTGTTCCGTGTGGGCCGCGCTCGGGGGGCGACTCTCCTCCGGGGGTCTGCTGGTGAGGTGGGGGGCGCAGGGGGGACAGGGCTGGGGCGACGGCACGCGTGCCCACAGAGAGGGCTCTGTGTGCCGCCTCTGGCACGCGTGCCATAGGTTCGCCACCAATGTTCTAGTGCAGGGGTAGGCAACCTCGGCTCTTTTATGACTCATGGACGTCAACTCCCAGAATGCCTGAGTCAGTATAGCTGACTCAGGAATTCTGGGAGTAGAAGTCCATGAGTCATAAAAGAGCCGAGGTTGCCTACCCTTGTTCTAGTGGCTTAAGAACTTACTTTAAGGCATGCCTGCTAAGAAGTGTAGCCTTTAGCTGCACTACTCCTTGGATAAAAGACTAATGACTAAGAGGCAGAATAGTAAACCAGAAACATACTCTTTCTCAAACCTTGTTTCTTACTTGAGAATGCACGATAGCCATAGGCTATTATTTTAGAATCCTTTCCTACCCACACCTATACAAATCGTATAAGTGTTTGGGAGAAGTGCCCTATATATTGTGCCCCGTACACTGAAGCAAGGAGCACTCTCATGTTTAACACCGTTTCATAAGTTTCAGTGATGTGGTATGTATCCTGTGGAAAAAGCAATGACAATTGAGATATGGAGTCTTTCTGAATTGATGGTTGTGTAGGTCTAAGTCAGGGGGTCCCCAACCCCAGGTCCATGGATTGGCACTGGGCTGCGCAAACAAGCAAAGCCCCATCCGCGAAATGCAGACAGCATGTGAAACCACGCCCCCCCCTCCGGTCCGCTGAAAAAACCTCTCTTCAAGGAACCGGTCCCTGATGCCCCAAAAGGTTGGGGGGCTGCTGGTCTAAGTAATACAATTATATTTTGTCTTATTTTTTGCTTTCTATGTAAGCATAGTATTTGAATTAACTAAATTAAGGTGTGAAATAGGTTTGACAAAGGGCAAAATTACTGTTAGTGAGTAATTGTAGCCTAATTTTGTCCTTTAAGGCAATTGCTTTGCTACTTGGGAGGAGAAAATTCTATGTTAATAGCTAATATAGGAAGTTTGGTTATATAACCAACTCCTGCCAGGTCAAAGCAGATTTGATGGATGGGTTCGCGCTATAAAATCCATATTGGACATCTTGACATAGGAAATAAATGGGTGCTCATTTCAGTCTGATGCTCTCAAGCATCCCGGAGGTTAATACTGCAAATAGGCTCTAATGAAAAAATGTAAATCCCTCGGTGAATTTAACGGTGGAGTGCAGAAGAAGAATCTTTAAATTAGTGGGTTTCCTCTGGCTTCATTAGAATCACTTCCAATTTAGCTTATGCTGATGAATCCATGTGCAATTGCTATGAAACTCTAGCACATTACTGCAGAAGGAAGGTAGGGAGATATTTTAAAGGGCTTTCAATTAACCCAAAAACCCGGCCTGTCCTCCCTTATGACGATTTACCAAGTCTTTTCATTGCATCTGGGCCTAATTAACTTTAGCAGCTAGAGCAGGGGTCCCCAACCCCAGGTCCGTGGACCAGTACCGGGCCGTAGCATGCCAGCAACCGGTCCGCACAAACAAGCAAAAGCGCTGTCTGCGGGATGCAGGCAGCACACGAAAGCACGCACTCTGCAGTCCGTAGAAGAACCTCTCTCCACGTAACTGGTCCCTGGTGTCCAAAAGGTTGGGGACCTCTGAGTAGAGTGTTGAGGTGGCTGTCACTATGGACTTAACACTGGCCATTTTTTAAAACTACAGATGCTTTTTCTGTTCTGAGTTGGCTTATTTCTCATGCCGCCTACAGTGTAAAAAATACAGATATACATTATCTTTCTTTGCTTCGTGTATCACAATTGTCAGCTAAACGTACATTTGAAAGACTTGACTACATTTTGTGTATTTATTCTCTAGAAATCCTCAACAGCATTTCTGTTTCTGCAAGCCATGATGCTCTGCGTATTAAAGAATATTCATCAACACTTCTTTAACTTGGACACTTAGAAAATTTAACTAACTGTAGATTTTTTTTTAAAGTTACATAGTGAGGATAATTGTTGTTCATTAATGCATATAAGCAACCCAACTGCTATTAATTCTCCCATAAGATGATTTAGAAGTATTTTTTTTTTGTTTTACACCGCATGACTCAAAATTCATGCAGTAATTGGTTCTGGACAATTTTGTTCCAAACAATAGTCTTATATTGTGGGTGGGTGTGTGGCAGGAGGTGGAGGGAGAGCAGGCCAAAATAAAATCCACCACACACAATGGATCATAAGTCAGTGGGAATCATATCCACTTATGTTAGAATTGTTCTTGGCCTTAAGCCATTTCCCATTACACCACTGCATAAAAAGATTGTAGGCATTCAAACTTTAAAATAAAGCAGTCTTTCATTTCTCTCACTCTTCTATGCAAACTCTGAATGATATGGTTAACACAGTCATTTCTAAAAGCACCTTTGGTGTTATTTTCGAAGAGAACGGTTATCAGATTTAAATTTCATTGGCCGAATGAACCTTGTTTTTGTCTTCTTTTAGGAGCAAATAATCACTTTGATCCAGACTGTTTCTGTATAGAAGCAGACTTTCAGTTTTGCTCCTAAAAAGAATTCTGAGTTCTGTAAGTGTTTTTTTTAAATAATTTGAAGTTTTCTTCTCCTTTTCTAGCCCATCCTCCCTACGGGGGCCTAGTTCCCACAGAAAGTCAAGGTGTTATTAAAAACTCTCACGTTGCTCTAATCATAAACTGTATAGCAGCCCTAACCAGCATCCTAGCATGTTAGAGAATGTTTACACGTCTGTTTACACGTCTATGGAGATTCTCAGTCATCCAGGTCATGATTGTCTCAAAGGTGGTTTCTCTCAAAAGGCAACTGGACTTCCTTTGTTTTTCCTTGAAGATGTTTCACTTCTCATCTAAGAAGCTTCACTGGTTGTGGCAGTATAGTGGTAGGGGGATGGCAGGATCTATCTTCCATCGCCCCCACTATCCTGCCGGAACCGATGAAGCTTCTTGAACGAGAAGCAAAACAGTTGAGGACAATTAACCAGTGGAACAGAAGTTGCCTTCAGAAGCGGTGAATGCTCCATCACTGGAGGTTTTTAAGAAGAGACTGGACAGTCACTTGTCTGAGATGGTATAGGTTTTCCTGCCTGAGCAGGGGGCTGGACTAGAAGATCTCCAAGGTCCCTTCCAGCTCTATTCCATTCTATTCTATCTTCAAAGGAAAATACCCACGACTCTAGGATTACTTGCAAAGATGATGCATTTCAGATTTTTTTCCATTGCACTTTCAGCTGTGCCTTTTGACTCTTCAGTTGTGGTACATTGGAAGAACTCACTGTCAAGGAAGTATTAGTCACAAATATTCCTTCGTTGAGGTAGATAGCTTCCCCCCCCCCCCCCCCCCGTCCACCCAAACTAGAATATCATTCGTGAGGACAAAGTAGTCCTTCGACAATATTTTCTGTATGGTTACAAAGCAAGGTCAGCATTCTGCATTTTTGGGAAAGTAAATTAATAATAATAATAATAATAATAATAATAATAATAATAATAATAATAATAATAATAATAATAATAATAATAATAATAATAATAATAAAGTTGGAAGGGACCTTGGAGGTCATCTAGTCCAACCCCCTGCTCAGGCAGGAAACCCTACACCATTTCGGACAGATGGCTGTCCAGTCTCTTCTTAAAAACCTCCAGTGTTGGAGCATTCACCGCTTCTGGAGGCAGGTTGTTCCACTGGTTAATTGTTCTCACTCTCAGGAAGTTTCTCCTTAGTTCTAGGTTGCTTCTTTCCTTGATTAATTGTCATGTTTCTTTTAAAAATCCAGATCAGTGATAGATGGTGAGCTGACATGTTTGTTGAGTGAACAACTCTTAGGTTCTACTCACCTTGTATGTTAACAGGTATCCTTTCGTGGTTAAATTTGGAGCTACAGTAATATGGGCAAGTTATAATCTTTATCAGGTTAAATTTACTCCGCAATGATTATGGTAACATATGGTTTGCTAGTTTTTGGTTCTTGGGGAAAACACCACCATTATTTTAGCGTGTAGTATGAATGAGGCAAGCACCTTAAGTGATGGTATGGTGTATGCTATGTCTCATATTTTTATATCTGTTGTTTATATAGCTGTGGTTTTTATCCATTTGTTATTTGCTCGCTGATTCACTAGTGGCGAGATGGACAGCTATACCACTTTAATAAATAAATATTGTGGTTTACTGGCTTAGGGGTCCAGTTCTTAGGCAATTAGGCAATTTAGGGCCGTTCACACTCATTCACCTACCCTATTTCATAGGGGGAAACAGGGAAGAACAACCACTCACCCTTTTGCAGTGAGTTCCTGAACAAAAGCAAGCAATAAGTGTAACAAATACCGTTTCCTATGCAACTACACGATAAACAAACCATTGTGTTTTGTTAAACAAGTTTGGGTTACAGTATATTTTGTGAATCCAGCCAGATCAGTGTTTCTCAACCTTGACAATTTTAAGGCATGTGGACTTCAACTCCCAGAATTCCACAGCCAGCATTGCTGGCTGTGGAATTCTGGGAGTTGAAGTCCACATGCCTTAAAATTGTCACGGTTGAGAAACACTGAGCTAGATAGAGCGTTCATTGTGTTGTTATGGAAAGGAGCAAATAAAACCAGTCCAAAATAGTACGACTTTTGGTGTCCTTGGTGCTCTCTGAGCTTAGTGGTTTTCTTGCAGACGTTTCATTACCAAACTAGGTCACATCAACAGTGTTAACTGATGACCCTTTCTCCTCAAAGGTTAGCTATGTGTGCTACAGCTTTTAGCCTGCTTCCTGGATTAACATCACATCCTTTATTTATTAGATTTGTATGCTGCTACAATCAAACTGCTTCCAACAGTTCACACAATGTGTACTTGGAGAGCTCTTTGTATGTATGTTTGCTTCTGAAGCTGCTACATTTGGCAGAAGGTTTTCCCGTAATAAAAGCTGGATTTATTTGGGGATCCCTCTATCCTAATTGCTGCTAATATGGTTCCTAAAGAAAAATGAAGGCTATAAGGCTCTTACTCTTTCCCCTCTCCCCCCCCTCCCCAATCCATGCTAAGAATGTTTATAATTGCTCTCAAAGGAATTAACTTGGGGGATTTAGAATGCATTTCCATTTGATGGGGCTTCTGAATGGAAAAAGTCAAGGCCAGACCCTTCCAGAGAAGTTACAAGTATCCTCTGAACCTGGATATATTTATATCCTCTGAGGTTCAATAGCCACAATATATTTCTGCGTTGGATCGTTCACTTTAAGCTGCACCAAATATCGAGAAACGTAGAATGGAACACCTGCTGCTACGAGTAGAAATGTAGGATATAAATTGAATGCATAAATAAAAATAAATTATTCATATCAGGAAAAGCTGAAAGGGGGGAAAAAAAGCAGGGAAAAGAGAAGAATCATGGGAAGACACAGAGGGTAGCCTCTTATGAGTGAATACTTTTGGGCCAACCACAGTCTTTAATTATTTTTTTTATGTTTTCTTTTAGATTGTTCAGAAATTAATCCTTGAAAGATAACTTCAATTTATTGGTAATAAGATAAAGGACTGCACACCAAAGCAAAACATTGAGATTTAGGATCCTTACTTCTATTTCCTTGTGTTTTCATAGCAGGGTTGTACAGAACTTTAGATTTGACTCCCAAGAAATTGCCTTTTTGGATACTCATTTTAAAAAACCATACCTTTTCCCAGGATTTCATGCCTACTATTGTTCTGTGGACAATCTTGGACACAGATGTCATAATGAGTTGCCCAGAGCATTATAGAAAGAAATTAATTTGCAGTCAGAACTAATGCTTCAAACAGTAATATTCAAAATGCATGATGATGTAACATACACACACACACACACACACACACACATGCACACACACAACAAGTCAGTACAGGTGAACTTAGAAGTTAGGCAAACAGATTATCTGAAGGAGTCCTGCTATGCTTAGCTGAGGATAACATCCTCATATGAAATAAGTTTATCCTCGTCTTGAACTAATAAAAGTATCTGAATTAAATCAGTGGAGAAAGACGTTCCTTGATAGATTATGGTCAAGAGAAATGCTTGGTAGAGAAGGATCTTCATGGCCTTTTGCAAGAAAAAGGAACATCAGGAAGCATATCTATAAAACATAAAAAATAATTTCTAAGAGAAAAGTTACTTCCTGGATTGATCATGTAGAGAAAATATGCCTTAAAGTGTACCAAGTAGAATAGGGAATAGGAATAGAATCAGACCTTACCAAATCCTTGTCCCAAATAATTGCTTTGTTCCAAGGTTTGGAATAAAATCTATGTTGTTGAGAGGGAATTGAAGAAGTTTCTTGCTTCGGAAGCTTTATGGAACATCTTTATTTTACTTTACCACTCGCCATGTACTGTATATCTTTTAACATATACACTCCCAAACCTTATCTACACCCGCTTACATTTAATATATTACTTGGTTTCTTTCCAGTTACCATAATGTCCACGGATGGGGGGTTTGCAGGAGGCAACAGCGATGCCCAGCAATGTCTTCAGTCTTTCTGGCCTCGGGTCATGGACGAGATTCGAAACCTAACAGTGGTAAGATATTTTTTTTTTCATACCATCCCGCAGAGAAATTGTTTGTAGACCTCTTACTAGCTATGTCCATAAGCATTGAGTGATTTTTCATGTTGTGCTTTTGAAGGAGAGAGAAGGCTCAGACTTTTTACAATGTTAATGACTGTAAAACTTCAAACCTTAACAATCTCCTCCATGGGTTGCTAGTTACTAGAGCAACTAGAGTGAGAAAAAATCACCCTTTTCTGATTTTGCAACGAGAGAAAAATGTTGATCAGCTACCTCTTTCTACACGGAATATATTCTCTAGGTACTCCTAAGAAGGACTGGTAGTTATATTTTAATCAGAGGTATTTGAACCCTATAAAAGTCTCCCTGCCAGGACTCTAGCTTCTTCGACTGCCATTTTTCATTTAATTCTTCACCGAAACAGTGGCATTAAAATATAGTATCATCCACATGCTTAGAAATATCAAAAATTCTTGGCTCTTTCCTTCAAGTCAGGAGAAGTCATAGAGGTGTGTGTTGAGCAGTGTACTATTTCAGCAATTGGCAAGCATGCATTTTTATGTACGGCATTCTGTGGTTACGTATATCCCATTGAATGGTCTGCACTACTGTTGATTGTGGAGCCATTTGGTCTTGCAAACCTGCTCATTGCTATTGTATCATTTAAGAACTACTTCAGCTATATACTATTAAAACTCCCATGTTTGTAATCCTTAACTAGGTGAAACGATGCATCGTAGGATTTAAACAATTTACTTATTTTACTTCCACCTTTGCTATTTTTACAAATAACTCAAGGCAGCGAACACACACTTAGCTTTCCATTTTCCCCACATCAAAAGTCCTGTGAGATGAGTTGAGCTGAGAGAGAGTGACTGGCCTAAGGTCACCCAGCTGGCTTTCATGGCTGAGGCGGGACTTGAACTCATGGTCTCTGGGTTTCTAGCCTGGTGCCTTAACCAGTAAACCAAACTATACAACAATAGGGCCATTGAGATTGAGATTGAAAAATGCCCTCTGCATTTAAGAAGGCAGCACCGAAAATGCTACTTCCTCGGACAGAACTGTTCCCCCCGAACACACTCTTCCTAAAGCTAAGTTCCCCCTTTCCTAAAGAATATAAAAAATTTTTAGTCTGGCTCTTACAGGAGTCAAAAGAGCTTCACAAGAGTATAAATTGAAATTGTTTGCTGCTGATGTTGTACTTCCTTAACCTGAGGTTTTCTAAACAATGTTGACATACAATAATATAATTTGGCTAATGGATCAAAGAAAAAACTCAGATGTTGATACAGAAGTTGACAAAGGATGAAAAACAATTTATATATTGACTAACAGATTTTAATATAAGAATTAGTAAACCATTGTTCTATTTTTTTTAAAGTATTTAAGAACAATGGTTTACTAAACTGGGAGCAAATAACAGATATTTTCACATCGAAGAAAAGACTTTTGCCTCGGTTAGGCAGAATTGCAGAATTTAAGGTGAATATTTTACCAAGACTAAATTTTCTATTCCAAATTGTTCTGGTTTCTAATGAGAGCTGGGCATTAAACCACTTGCACAAGTAATGAATTATATATGGGGTAATAAAAGGCCCAGGATTAAATTCAAGAACTTGCAGGATTCAAAAGAACAAGGCAGCCAAGTTGCTCTGAATTTCAGATTATGCTATCATGCCAGCTGTCTAACATGGATTTCAGAATGGATTGCATTTCCTCATAGTTGCATCACTTCTGTAGAAGGGGCGCTCCTTCTGGGGGGTGGTGGTTGCATAAATATATTTAAGTTGATGTACACAGAAAAATAAGTTTTCAACATACTGTATAATACTGAATGTTTAAATTGACTAGCGATCGAGAGAAATCTAGGAAAACACTACGTCCAGATTTTTCCATTCTTGCTTTGTTACTGAATGCCTATTTGTTTAATGAAGAGGAAGGTACCAAAACTTAAAAGAGAGCAAATTCTTCAGCTTATAAGATATTATTAACAGGAGAAAATTAAGGTCTTTTGAGCCTCTGCTATTCACTGCTCTTCCACACTTAATTGATTTCCATGGTGCCAAATAAAGAGCAACAGCAACAAAACAATTATGAAAATAAGACAGAATAATAGAAATCTAGCAATGGCAGTTCCGGCAGTCTCCGGTTATTGTTGTTAAATGAATCGCATGAGAAGAACCTTATGTGATCAGGACTTCCGACTTCTTGCCGATTTCCCCATTGAAATCAATTGTGAGAAGCAAACGGGGAAGATCACAAATCGTAATCATGTGACCACAGGACACTGTAACAGTTGGGAATACGATCATGTGACCCCAGGGGCACTG
>NW_015388407.1:372911-374383 GCF_001527695.2 Protobothrops mucrosquamatus
AGTTCCGGCAGTCTCCGGTTATTGTTGTTAAATGAATCGCATGAGAAGAACCTTATGTGATCAGGACTTCCGACTTCTTGCCGATTTCCCCATTGAAATCAATTGTGAGAAGCAAACGGGGAAGATCACAAATCGTAATCATGTGACCACAGGACACTGTAACAGTTGGGAATACGATCATGTGACCCCAGGGGCACTGACTGCTGGAACTTTGAGGACTGGCACCATCATAAGTTTGAGCGGCCACTGAATGAGTTGTTAACTGAAGGCTACATATATAATCGCATACTAAAAAGCAGAGACGTCACCCTGCCAACAAAAGTGCGTATAGTCAAGGCCATGGTTTTCCCAGTTGCAATGTATGGCTGTGAAAGTTGGACCATAAGAAAGGCTGAGCGCCAAAGAATGGAGGCCTTTGAACTCTGGTGCTGGAGAAGACTCCTGCGAGTCCCCTGGACTGCAAGGCGATCAAACCGGTCAGTCCTAGAGGAGATCGACCCCGACTGCTCTTTAGAAGGCCAGATCCTGAAGTTGAAACTCAAGTCCTTTGGCCACCTAATGAGAAGGAAGGACTCACTGGAGAAGAGCCTGATGTTGGGAAAGATGGAGGACAATAGAAGAAGGGGACAAAAGAGAATGAGGTGGCTGGATGGAGTCACTGAAGCAGGAGGCGTGAGCTTAAATGGACTCCAGAAGATGGTAGAGGACAGGAAGGCCTGGAGGAACGTTGTCCATGGGGTTGCGATGGGTCGGACACGATTTCGCAATTAACAACAACAACAACACATGTATAATCATAAAGATGGAACAATGAGGATTTCAATGCAAAAAAAATTATCTACCTCAAATATTAAGTTTAGGATTAGTATAAAATATTTACTGCTGGCGCATTAGTCCAATCAGGATTGTTGAAATAAGCAACTCCTTTTCCGTGAAATACTGAAAATGCAATAAGCAAATTGGTTCCTTGTTACAATGGTACAAAGCCCAATAGTACTAGAAATTAATTCATAGTAGAACGGAACACATTTTGAAAACTCTACTCCCATTTCATCCTGAGATATATTTTTTTTATTAAACTTCACTAAACCATACATTTCTTCCCAAAAAAATTTTTAGATGGTATTGTATACATTAATATTCACACAGATTTTATATGTTCTTTATAAAGTTGTAAAGTTGCCGCCCCAACACATATTTAGAGTCCCAGATTGGAGCAGACTGTCCTGGAGAATATACGTGGATTAGCTGTTAACTGGAACAACTAAGTGGAATTCTTATGTCCAGAGGCAGTGTGGCTTTGAGTGTTAGATGTTAAAGGATAATGGTGGGGAAAGACAGCTAACTAAGGGGCCTTTCTAAAGACTTCTGTTGAAAACTGGATTGGGAATGAGGTAAGTCCTTGTCGTGTTTTATTAGGGATCTTTTATATGGGTAATCCCAAACTTACAACCAGTCATTTAACAACCATT
>NW_015388408.1:0-5540 GCF_001527695.2 Protobothrops mucrosquamatus
TTCTTCTATACAATCATAAGCCATGTGGGATCATGCCAACTGCATGGAGAAATTTCAAAAAGTCCTTAGATTTTGTTCTATTTGGGATTGATCCAATGCACACATATTGTAGAGACACAGATACACATATACAATGCTCCAACAAAACATTGAAACATAGAAAGCATAACTGAATTAAAAAAACTCCTAAAAGGAACAACTTAAAACACCTATATAGATTGGGGTTTTTAAATATATTCATATAAACACAGTTCACATATATTTATGTACGCATACTTGCAGTGCTTTTTTTTCTAAAAAAAAAAAAAAAGGTGCCGGAACTCACACATGTCATACAACCCGCCTTGCCTACCCTACAAGGTTCCATCCCAAAAAGGTGCCAGAACTCCGTTCTGGGTGTTCTATGAGAAAAAAAGCTCTGCATATTTGTAACATTAAGAATGAAACATGAAATAATACTTCTGTCCCAAAACGCCTTTATATAAGGTAATCAGTTAGAAATTACTTTGTTAATGTAACTAAAATATGACTTACAAAGGTCCTTAACTAACATATTCCTAAATTATCTTTGCTACTATGTCAACATTTCAACATGATAATTTCCACACTTTTAATAACGTTGATTCAAAGAAGTAGATTTTTTTTTTAGTTTTCAGAAGTTTTGATTGGAAACAGAACCGACAGCTATAAAAAATGTTGAATTTCTAATGTTACATCATTTTTAAAGTCCAAGAAGAAAATGTACAATCATTCCCAATAGAAATTTACTAAAGATTTCTAATGAATTTACTGGTTTCCTAATTTTCAGTTACAACACTGACAAGTTTGCTAAAGTATCTCCAAATCTTAGAACACATTTACACAAAAGTATTAACACCATTGTTTTAAACAGAAACAGTTTTTTCTCAGATGTAATTTGTAATATTAGGTGGTACAAGAGTATAATATAAAATATAAATATGGCAATAAGGGAAGTAGAAGTTATTGTGCCTAAACATCTAAAATTCAGAATGTGCTAAAATCATTACAGGTCTTGGACCACAGATGTTACCACCCCTGCTTCATATCTGAGGTCTTCTCTCAAAGGCTTGGATACATTACATAAAATGGAAGGTTACATTTAAATACCAGTATACAAATGCTTGTGTCCTCAACCATGCACAGCATGAATATCCTTTTCCAGCTGTGTTTATATATAATTTCCACTAATTACAACTGTTGCTGATACTTAGCATCACTGATGATATTACTTTTATTAGGCTATCTTTTCCTAGCATGTCCTTCTCAACAATTAGACACCTTCATTAACTGGTTAGTCAGGCCACTGAACCTTTGCCTATTTAAAACTGGTTACATGAGCTTGATTTTTTTTAATCCAATTGTTTATTTAAAAAAAAAAATCTTGTGGTGGGGAAATGTATGTGCACACATATAATTTAAAAACCCTATCCTTGACAGCTTATTTTAAGGTACAACATTTTATGAAGGTATTGGCTGTAAAGTTCAATTTTGGGTTCCCCCTTCCCTAAAAGTTCCAATTCAGTTTGATGAAAGAGAATTTCTGAAACTCTTTCAGGAAAGAAATTCAAACTGTTTCTTGCTTTTATTTAGAGAAAAGCAACTAAAATGTTTATGTGTGTGTATCATTGTCTTTCACGTATGGTGCTATTTTTCTAGTGTTTTGCAACTCTTCTGGCTCCCAATGCTTCAGTTAAATTCCCTTGAGAAATAATTTTTCCATTCCCCAGAGAAATTTAAAGAAACCAGCCACTTGATTTCTCTGTCCTCAAATTAATGTAGAATTTTGACAGTTGATTTTTTGTCCTAGTTCTAGGTGTTGTTTTTTTTAAAAAAAAATCAGTTTGTCTACTCCTAAGAAATGCTAGCAAAATAAAATGAATGGGGAATCACCTGTTAAGATTTTTTTTGTCTCCTCAGAAGTATGAAAGTCTGTTTCCTCACAGAAAAGCTTTGGCAACAACGAGCTACAATATTGCAAATGTGGTCCAAATGTTTAAACTGAAGACAGCAGACTATGGAGCAAATGATGACATGGGCATGGGCATTTATCATCTGTTAAATGCTGCAATTGTACACTTGCATTCCAATGTCTGGCAGAAGTATGTACATTGTGATATTTTGTATAAAGAAGTTGTCACACATTTTGTCATAAATTCAATTCCCCGCACTTCAATAACTATTTTTTGCCTCTACAGCAGGGGTGTCAAACTGTTGGCCAGTTGCATCATGCAGAGGCTGTGCCCACCCCAGCTCCAGCAATGTGAAAAAAAATGATGATACATCACGACATATCACATGACGTGGCAAGTTTGACACCTGAGCTCTACAGGTTTTATATATAGTGAAAAGATGAAAACAAGCAACCTTGTCCCCTTCCTCAAAAAAACAGAAAACAAAAAAACCAGTAGCACAACACAATACAGTTGAGGAAACCAGAGCAAATTATAATACAAATTTCAATCAACCAATAAAGAGCTGGAACGGACTTTGGAGGTCTTCTAGCTTAAGCAGGGGACCCTATATCATTTCAGACAAGTGGCTCTTCAGTCTCTTCTTAAAAACCTGCAGTGATGGAGCACCCACAAGTTCTGTTCCACTGGTTAATTGTCCTCACTGTTAGGAGGTTTCTCCTTAGTTCCAGGTTGCTTCTCTCATTGTTTGGTTTCCATCCATTGTTTCTTGTCTTGCCTTCTGGTGGTTTGGAAAATATGTTTACCCCCTCAAATACTGGAATACAACTATCATGTCACCTTAGTCTTAGATAAAACATATGATAAATCGTATCAGAGTGGGATCATTCAAAGTTCTTGTCCAGTGTGTGAGGACAAATTTTGAGGACCTTAGGAAAGGCCAATATGTTGTTCTACTATGTATTTTTCTTTTTTTATTCTTTATTGCCCAAGTGTGATTGACACACAAGGAATTTGTCTTTGGCGCATAAGCTCTCAGTGTACATATAAGCAACAGGTGATAAATCATGATCATAATAATCATAAAAATACATTCATCATAAATCAGAAGCTAGAACACTTAGTGATAGTCATAGAATACTAAATAAGCAAACAACATAAATCATAATAGGATACTAAATGAAACAATTAATATAAACTGTAAGATGCAAGCAACAAAGTTATAATCATAAGAAGACAAGAAGAGAGGTAATAGGAAAGATGAAAAGAATAATAGTAATACAACCTTACTAGGTAGTTTGACAGTGTTGAGGGAATGTGTTGTTTAGCAAAGTGATGGCATGGGGAAAAACTGTCCTTGTGTCTAGTTGTTATGGCTTGCAACGCCCTATCATTATTTATCATTATTTAATGTCACACTGCTCTTTATTTATTATTTTGCTTATCCCGCTAGTAGCTTCCAAACAGGTTAGTTTTGGCACTATGCATTTTAGGAACACAAGGAAGACATTCACGTTTATTGATTTCAGAGAAGCAGCTGTTTCATGCAAACAAATGAATTTCTCATGATTCATTTCAGGTTCAGTTATTTTATCTGTGTATCTTCTGTGCCAAGTGGGAACATTAGGGCTCTTTAAAAAATTATGGGGTACAATAAGTGCTCTGGGCATTTGCTTTGCTGAAGTAAAATGAGTGTGCAGAAGCCTATTTAAAAATATTTTTAATTACTTTTCAATAATGTTTTTCTTCTTTATTTTCTATTTAAGGTTCTCAAGGTAATATATAGGAGCCAAACCCCATTGCACATTTCCTGGCACAAGTACTTAAGGGTTCGTAGTTTTAGGATTATATGTTAGCAGAGCTTTGCAGTAGCAATTGCAGAACTTTGTTTACAGTGCTTTCAAGAGTTCAAAGAAGGTGTTGTTTTAAAGTGCACAGTTATCACATTTGTTAGCTCAGTTTTGTTTTTGTTCTATTTTGTTTTTTGCATACACAGCAGGAAATGTTAAAGTAGACTAAGCAAAAGGGAATCCCACTGGGTTTCTCGGAAGGTATATCTTCTCTTTTGTGTCTTAAGCCCTGCCCCCTTCCCTTTTACCTTCCCCACCCTATGCTGAACAAGCTTAACTGACAGCCAAGAAATATCCAACTGAATGAAACAGACACTTAAATACCTTCTAGGTCACAAAGCCTGTACGTGATAATCTAGTGTTTTATGTTCCACCATGCCATCATTTTGATTAGCCACATATTGTTCACAATGAGAGGATACATGTCTGGAATTTTAGCTATAATAGTAGTTTTGTAGCACCAGCATTATTTATAATATGCAGCAATTGGGCAATAACTGAGTGGCAGAGCACAAATTTCACCTACAGACCATCTCAGAAGAAAGTCTAAGAATGTCTTCACTTTAAAGGTTCAGGTAGAAGGAGATGGAAAGAATGTCTGGATTCTAGTCAGTTTTTCTCCTGCTTCCTATGCTAGAATACCATTCACAAAAGAGAGTTACAAGGATTTGCACAGTCAGAACTTCACAGATCACAGCTGTGTCTTAAATCAGCAAAGGGGTGGAAAATTCTTGAGTTGTTATAGGCAAAGAAATTCAAGCAGGAGGGATCTGTGAAGTCATCAAGTCATTTTTTTTCTTTTGTTTTCCTGGACCTATGAACCACCAGAACTCTGAAGGTAAAGTGAATAAGCCAGCCAACGATTAAAGAGACTGTCCATAACCTTTGCAGAGCTTTATTACTTTAAAGCTTTTCTTTCTTCACCACGGATCCCCTTTAAATACCTTTTGTAGCCACGGACCAGGGCCATGGACTTCCAAGACTTAACTCAAGATTTAAAATTATAACATTTCTTCAAGCCTTCGTGGACTCCTTGTGATGACATTGCAGACCTCCAGGGGTCCCCGGAGCACAGGTTGATAACCACTGCTGTAAACAGATTTTGACTGATTGATCAATTTTGCTGTTTTGGATTGCTGCCGCTGATCCAGGAATAAATCAGCAAAATAGCTATAGATGACAGTGCACGAACATCTGGTCTGTTATTTCATTTGGAACGCTGCAAAGACTGTGTGGAAGTATCCTAAGAACAAAGTGCTGCTGTTGACCCGGAATTAGGAGACAGCATAGGAAGTATCAATTGTTAATATGTGCAGATGGCCCTGCTGTCTTTGGGCACTTGCAGAGTCATGGATACAGGGTCATGAAAACACCCAATGTCCTAACCCACCCGGGAACATACAATGCCTTTAGGGAAACACCCAAAAGGGAACATTTTTAGCTACTTCTGCTTTCTCCTTTCTTATCTACAGTGTGCTAGACTTACTGGGTGAAATCTTTATCTTATATGTGTCAGCTTTGCTGGGTGGATTGCTTATGTAATCAGAAAGAATAAATACATCATCAAATTTGCAGACGACACCAAGCTGGCAGGAATAGCCAACACTCCAGAAGACAGGCTTAAGATACAGAAGGATCTGGACAGACTTGAACACTGGGCACTATCTAACAAAATGAAATTCAATGGTGAAAAAAGCAAGGTTCTACATTTAGGCAAGAAAAACCAAATGCACAAGTACAGCATAGGTGGCACCTTGCT
>NW_015388408.1:5987-20343 GCF_001527695.2 Protobothrops mucrosquamatus
AGAGAAGAGCAACAAAGATGATTAGGGGACTGGAGGCTAAAGCATATAAGGAATGGCTGCTGGAATTGGGTATGTCTAGTTTAATGAAGAGAAGGACGAGGGGGGACATGATAGCAGTGTTCCAATATCTCAGGGGTTGCCATAAAGAAGAGGGAGTCAAGCTATTTTCCAAAGTGCCTGGAGGCAGGACAAGAAGCAATGGGTGGAAACTAATCAAGGATAGAAGCAATCTAGAACTAAGGAGAAACTTCCTGACAGTGAGAACAATTAACCAGTGGAACAACCTGCCTCCAGAAGTGGTGAATGCTCCAACATTGGAAGTTTTTAAGAAGAGACTGGACAGCCATTTGTCCGAAATGGTATAGGGTTTCCTGCCTGAGCAGGGGGTTGGACTAGATTACCTTCAAGGTCCCTTCCAACTTTACTATTATTATTATTATTATTATTATTATTATTATTATTATTATTATTATTATTATTATTATTATTATTATTATTATTATTATCAAGGATTTCTTGTCATTCGGGGCTTCTCTCTTTTAGAGGAGCCCATCTTTGTTCAGCTGAATAAAAACGTAAAGCTTAAAGGCAACTTCTGGTTTCCTGTATTTTTTTTATCAAGCAAAACCTCAGAACCTGCACAGCACTGCCACTCTCTCTTTTCTACTTGAAAGAACAAATGAAACAAGTAGGGTTATAGTCATCCACAGATTCCTCTTATGACCAAATGACCAACTGAAGTGATTCCCCAAATCTCAATAGCACTGTTTGGTAGACGAGCTCGCAAATGTTTCACGACCTAGCACATTTTCAATTGGGCAGCAATACATATTACCATCTAAAGGTGCTGACTATCATCTTTAAGGCACTCCATGGCAGCGGACCAGGATATCTTCGAGACCGCCTTCTGCCACAGATTACCTCCCATCGGCCAGTACGCTCCCACAGGGTGGGTCTCCTCAGGGTGCCGTCGGCCAGACAGTGCCGGCTGGCGACCCCAAGGGGGAGGGCCTTCTCTGTGGGAGCGCCCACCCTCTGGAATGAGCTACCCCCAGAGATCAGGGTGATCCCTGATCTCCCTTCCTTCCGCCGNAATAAATAAATAAATAAATAAATAAAGATATTCCAACTGTTCATAAACCTATGAGTCCAAAATCTAAATACATCTGAGAGAACTATTTTTTCTAGAGTATTGTTATGCATTGTATAATTTTGAGCCTGCTTCAACTTATTTTTTACATTCTGTACTAATGCACTATCAAATGTAGTTGGATAATGAACAAAGGTATTATATGGTACTGACATAAGAATAGCTTTTTTTTGTCCCATGAGCATACAGGCTGGGGAAACTGATCCTGTCTATTTAAACTGACTTCTTGATCATTTTTTAAAAAGTTGATATTAAACAAATCCAGCACGTTGGATATTATATTTGATAGGCTTACATTGTATTTCTGGACCAGTGTGGGTCTACATATTAGCCCAATGTTTCTCAATGTCATCTTTAAGATGGATTTCAACTTTCAGAGTTGGTTGGCTGGGGAATTTTGGGAGCTGAGATCTGCACATCTTAAAGTTGACAAGATTAAGAAACACTGCACTAAACCATCACCTTCCTAGTTCATTAACCTGACACTGAGGTACAGTAGATCAGGCTTTTGTGATAAGCCCTGCTTTTGGTATAGCAGCACAGGGCCCCTTAAATATTTAATAAATTGACCAGATGCTAAACAGTGCAGAATGTTTTAAATTCAGCTTTTATTTACCCAATAGCACTCCTATGCAATTCTATTACACAAAAGCCAAACTGATTAAAAACTAAACAGTGCCTTTATAATGCCATTAAAGGCAAAATGTGTATCAGGCCCTATATAATTTCTGAATTGCAGCCTAGATCCACTGGGCACTCACTGGGCCTAGGGCACTAGAGATTGATATTATTAATTTGCAAACAAAGGTCTCCTCAAAGATTTGACCTCTCACTTATTCCTTTCATGTTATAAAAGTGAGGTTAAGTGCTCAAGAAAACACTTCGAAGAAGACGAAGGTTGACAGACATCCTTCTACAGTATCTCCAGTCATCCTCTTTGCAACATATGTTGAAAATCAATTGCTTGTTCATGTAAAAAATAAGTGATTAATGTTGGTAGGATGACAGAATTGATTTTATTTGAAATTATGTGTATACTGTATGTGTGTGTGGGGGGGGAGTTGGTATATAGTCTCATCTTATTTTTCCCTTATCTCTTGGTTCATTAAACTGTTTCTGATTCAAGATTGCATGATTACATAGTGACTCCCTGGCACATTTGTTGAAAGTTCTTCATTACCATGATGTAGATCTAAAACACCTTTTTTTTCTCAAGGAGGAAGTCCTAGATAGAATATATAAAACTACAAGGTGTCAGATAGTTCAGGATGGAACCCTGTTGTAATTATCTTTTACTGGTGAACAAATACCAGTGATGTTTTAAAGTATCCCTCCACCTTGAGTTGAAAATACTGATAAATGTTCTAACTGTATGTCTATGAAAACAGATGATCACTAATTGAATTGCATAGTGGAGGGGTAGGCAACCTTGGCTCTTTTATGACTCGTGGACTTCAACTCCCAGAATTCCTGAACCAGCACGGCTCAGCATGGAAACCTCTCCCTTTCCCCTCAGCATGGCTGGCTCAGGAATTATGGGAGTTGAAGTCCACAAGTCATAAAAGAGGCAAGGTTGCCTACCCCTGGCATAGTGAAACCAACAATTTATAATCTTGCCATATATTGCGAAAACTCCAAAGGAAGAATTTGAGAATGACTAAATAAACTTTGTGCTAGCAATTGGAATTATAAATCAATGTATAATTAAATTAGTATAAGGGACTAAATTGAAAGTTATTCTTATCAAGTACTACATCGCATCATTCATGGCATGCCCATAATAATACTTTTTAAAGTTTTAGAAAATCATTATGTGTTTACATTCTTGAAAGATAAATATAAAACTAAAACTGGACAAAAATGAATCCACACAAATTTTAAAAATTTCATACCGTACCTATATTAAAAAAAAAATGTATAACTGCATTACTGCATACATATCCATTTAGATAAGGTGATGTTTTTACACATTAAGAAAAATAGATAAATGAAACTATATAATCCTCTTGATATCTCTTTCCATATTTAATATGATTTATAGGAGTTAATTACAAATATGAATGGATTTAATGTTTGAATCTTACTCCATAAAGACTGTAAAAAAGGTTTATGGATAATTCTATGGTCTCTTGCTGGATGCTGTAAAGGCTAGTGACATTAACAATTTTTGAATTATATGGTATAAATATAAAAGACACTATGCTTCTAATGAGGATTAGAACTTTTAGATTCTGAAATTTTGTTGTGTATATATTTCTGATAAAACAAAATTTAAATAACATGCAAGTAGAATCACACATAATTTCCCCTCCACTTTCCACCCTCGTCATTACAGGCAGGGAAAGCAACAGCTACACACAATGTGGATAATGCTCCATGTATTTTGCTAGAAAATAGCAATTGTTGCTTTCTCCAGAGTGATAGGAACCCCAGCATACATAAAATTCAGCAATGCAGTATTTCCATTATTGTTGGCTCAGTGTGGTGATGGATTCCAGCACTTGGCTTTGCTATTGTTATTTTTCTTCATAATTCCTTCCCATCTGCGTTTTATTTTGGATCCAAGCAACCCTTTCATGCTCTATTTTTTGCACCTGGGATAATTATACCAATTTTTTTTCCCTGCAGCATGCAGTTTGACAGAGGAGCAGATTGTTACTTCCATGTTACAAAAAAAAGTGAGGTAGAGGTTTGGAGCAGGATCTTTGCAAATGCAAAGACACAAATCTCTTGACATTACAGTAGCCTTACTCAAAGTGTCTGATTCCCAGAGTCATGGAAAAGAGAGATCTGGAACAAGATTGCTAAAACAAATATTACAAAGCACTTTGTTGATGGAACAAGATTGTCTCTCTCATTCCCACCAATCAAATTGTGATTGTTCCTGACTGAGCATTACATGTAGCTCTTAGATGTTTTGGACAATTCACCTTATAATCTCTTGTACTTTGACCAGAGTAACTTGTTTGTAAGAAGGGAGGGTATATAAATTTGAGTGAGTGAGTGAGTGAGTGAGTGAGTGCGTCAGTCAGTCAGTCAGGCAGGCAGGCAGGATAAATGGATGGATGGATAGATGGATGATTAAGTAAATAAATAATCAAGTTGTATAAGCTTTGGGGGAAGTTCCAGGTTTTACACAATGCTTTACACAAAACAAGTAATAAAGCGCTGGGATGCCTTTTGCATTCTGCTGCATGCAAATAAGTGTCTGCCTGAGTCATTTCAGAAATGAAACAACCTTCTATTGTTGAGCCCAATAAAATAGCACCAGATAAAGAGAAAGATAATTATACATATTGAGGTCATATTCTTGATACTCTGTAGAAATTAAATTTCTTTTAAATATATATCTGGCTTTTTAAAAAATAAAATAAAAATACATTCCCCTTAAATGGAAGAAAATAACAATGTTGTCTTACTGTCTTGCATTTATTGAAGTTTTCTGGCAGGTTCTTCTTTCTCTTTCGTATGAAAATGGCTCATTATTCCAGGTAATGAAAGGGCATAGTTTGCCTTTAATTGTTAGTTCAGGTAGGTATTTTAACCCTACTATTAAAAACAAAGCAAATTTAATAATAGAGCTGCCTTAGTAAAAATGAGCAACTTTTCAATATTAAAAAATAATACTCTGGATGACTTCTTGAGTAATTGAGATACCTTACAATACTATTTATCAACAAAACAAATCTTTAAAACTGAGAAACAAGTACAGGTTCAACCAGAAACAAGTTCTTGTTTAGTTTCTTGTGGTGCATTATAAAAACATGTAGCCAAACTTATATGCTTATCCTTGATATTTTTCACTAAAAATCTGCGTGGGAGAGCTGTTAATTAGTTGAATCTAAAAAAAGGGGGGGGGATAAGGAAAGAGATTTAAGACTCAAACTCTTTTTCTTTAAGGTATAGATACTGCCCGCTAGATAACATTTTTCTGTATGTATAGCTATGAATACAATATACCTCCAGGACTTTTTATATCAGTTTTCATTATATCATAAAGCTAGAAAAATAAATAGCTACGGCATTGTACTTTTTTTCAATAAAAAATTATAGATTTCTGTTATTTTGCTTCTACTGTGTTATGACCAGAAACAGACTCCAGTCCAGATATGATAGATATGAACCCTCAAAGTTGGTGAAGGGCACTCTCAGATAATATCAAACACTAGTTCTGTAATTCTAAATATTTAACTATTTTTCTAATTGAAAACATATGAATATTTTCCCACTTTCATTTAAATATATTGGTTTTATGTTTTTCTATTTTGAGTTTCTCAGAATGGACCAAAACATGCATATATAAAACTAGAAGACTCTTTTTATCATTTGCTTTGTACAGATTTTGCAATGTTGACCAAAATAATGTTTGGTTAGCTGACATTTATAAACAGTGATTTAGCTATGGGCTTGGAGCAGAAGCTGGTGTTAGCCATTTTGGTTGCCTCTCTTGATTTCGGGACTGAAGCCAAAAATGTATTATTTAAGTACTGGCAGATTTGAAACAACATTTAAGGAAAACTTCACTCTTAAATGGCATATCTAAAAAGTATCTTTGATGATAAAGGACTAGTCAGACTCATAAGAAATCTCATATAAATTCTCATGCATTAATCCAGTACTAGTACCAGTTAAGCCAAGAGGTTAATCTTGTGTTGAGATAGAGTGGTCACCTAACCTAGTCTTTGGTCTTATTCTAGGCTGATCTGCATTAATTTGGAACCCTACAAATGTTTTTAAGTGAAATTCTCATCCCTAACTTATTATGACTAGATTGACAAGCCAATGAAATGGTTAATTCTATGCAAAAACATCATAAAACATTGTAAATAAACTGTTTTATTATTTTTATTCAATTTTAAATGAATTGAATAATTCATTTAAATTATTCAATTCAGCTTAATATTTTGATCGTCGTTAGAAGAATTTAGCAATTAGTCTTGACTGCCTAATTGAGTGGGACAAGAAGATACACATTATTGGCTTTATAATAAATTTAATTTCTTAAATGTATTAAAGCTGCTCACTCTATTAGTCTCCTGGTGGCTTACAAAATCCAGAAACAATAAAAACAATTAAAAGTTCAAATAAACTCACATTCACAAGCAGTCTGGTCTGCAACACCCAAATTATAACACCTGTAGGTATGAGAGACGCTCCACAAATATCTCAAACTCCAGGACAGGGGAGACCAGGTGACAAGGGCTTTATGGAATGCCAGGAAAGGGGACATCCTTTGTGATAATCACTTAATGAACCAATCACAATAACCATATTCTCTTGGTTGTCCCAAAGATGCTTTTTCAAAAGGCAACTGGACTTTGTTGTTCCCTGAAGACATTTTGCTTCTCATCAAAGAAGTTTCTTTAGTTCTGAAGAAGAAGAATTAAATTGAAGAAGCTTCTTGGATGAGAAGTGAAACATCTTCATGGAAAAACAAAGTCCAGTTGCCTTTTGAAAAAGAATCTTTGGGACAACCATGACCTGGATGACTGAGAATCTCCATAGACATATTTCATAGGGATAAAAATAATAATAAATATTATTTATGTTTATAACTTTGCTTTACAAAGGAAAATTTAATAGCAAAACCAAGAAAAACAAAAATGCATATTGTAATAAAAATATCTAAAACCAGTAAATTTCCAATAATTTAATTTATTGAATGTGTTATGGCCACTCAGTCTATTACATTCTGGGCAGTTTACAGATATTTAAAAAAAACAGTTTAAACACACATAAATAGGCAGCCAGGATTAAAATAACCAGAACAATAAACAAGACACATATGACAAGGGCTCCATAAATATATTCAGAAACTCCACGACTGGGAACAGAGCCAGATGTTCAAGGCTTTCCAAAGCCCCAGGAAACTGGGTGTCATCCATATCTTGAAGGCAGGGATGCTGTTCCAGGGTGTGGGTGGAGTGATAGAGAAGTCAGTTGTATATTTTCAAAATAAAAAAGATATTTAAGTCTAAAAGCTTTCAGGAGTCTCTAATACGGAAACATTTCCTTTTCTGACTTCTTGAAAAAACAGCCTTTATAATTGCAGCTTCATTAACCAGTTATATAGACACAGAATAAAGAACATGAGCCCTAAATATAGAAATAGAGGAAATAGTTCCCAGTGAAAAAAATAAATGTGATGATTCATAATTGTTAATTGTCTGTAATTATGCACTTTCTCTTTGACTTGGTGTCATGTATTTTTCATTTCTCTTTATCCAAGGTGCTGTTAACTTAATATACATTGAAAGCTGGCTGATGACAGGTTTTACCAGTTCAAAGACCTATTGTTAGCAGGAAGCACTTCACTGTTTTTAATTAAAAGTTAGTCCCCCTTCATAACAAGGAGGATCCAGTTATCATCAAATACTACTGTTGTGAATTGTCACTGTTTTAATGTTGTATATATGAAATGTGACAGACAACCATTTTGGCATGTGGGTTACTGAATGAAGATAGCACTTGGTGCACTTGACAAAGAAATCTCATTACTCAGAGCTACAAAAACTGTCTGGTTTGAATTGAATTTAAGTTAGCAGAATATTCCCTGATCTGGAATATTCTGCCAGTCGAAAGCTAGAGCAATACAGTAATACAATCCAAGTAATACAGAAAATATGGTTTTCTGCCCCCTTGTTTTATTTTTAAAAAAATGTTTCCATCCCATTGGAAGCAGTGAAAGAGAAATTATTTAGACTATCCAAACAGGACAGAAAGAAGGGGAAGAGGAGATAAAGGTTTAAAAGTCCGTATCATAAGAGAATTCAACTCTGTTATGGCTTCAGATTCTTAGCTGTTTGCATATTACAAAGCAACCGATTAAGGATGAGGAAGTCAAACCGCACTGTCTAGTTTTTTTCCCACCTGCTTCTAATTCATTAAAGAATCGCAGAAGATAATTTTGAAAATTGTCATGGGCATTGTTTAATATTGTTAACTTACAAGTAACTGTAACTATATCCTGTTTCCTGAAAAATATCTCCCATTGGCTGCAGATACTTTTTGTCCTGAATTTGCTGTTCCACAATTTTTGAGTTTAAAATCTCAGATGAGACTAAGCAATGTCTATATTCTTTCATGTATAATTTCTTCTGTAGTACGATGTTATAGCTGATCAAAAACTGGGCCATTTATTAAATCATAATTACTATTCAACTGTACACACCTGGCATTTCCCAAAATAATAGAACTTGATACTTTGAATTACAGAAATGTTCCTATTTGGCTTTTGAGGTTTCTCATTCAGGGATGAGTTAAAATTCCAACTTAAATATTTTAAAAATCCAAGTAGGACTGGTCTGTACAATAAGATTATCAGCTTATTAAACTTAATATTTTCCAGTCTCTCTCCCAATCCCTTACTTAATTTATTGGAATCTATTAGTACAAACATTGATAATCTTTTAACTTTGCATGCAATTTTTTCCCTAAAAAACAGATCCTCTCTCTTCCCAATGCTCTTTAGGTATTCAAGCTTCCCAATATATTAGAAGTGGAGATCTGATGCATTTGCTGGCTTACTGGATGATTGAAATATTAATTGCCTTAAATATAGCATGGAAAACAGGATAATGGCATTCCTGAACACTGATGTAAAGCTAAGCAGAAAGTGGGTTTAAAAGCATCCGTCATCACTATGCTATGTCTTTATCTGAGTGATTAGGCTTCAGGTCAATAGGTCAACACATATTTATAAAAGAGAATCGTTTATGATTTAATGAGCGAAGATGGTTCATTTCTCCTAACAGATGGCAATGGAGATGAATCATGAGGCTGTCCAGACAACCTTTTATTTTTAATATCTGGGGAAAAGACTCTGCTTGGATATATAATGTCTTTCTTTCTTTTAACTCCTCTGTATGTTTATTTTTATCATTCTGCTGTTTTAGACACTTTTTGCAATAATTAACTCCTTAGGAAATAGTTAAAATCATTATTTCACCAAAAAAAAAAAATGTGGAAAGGAGTGCAAACTAAGTAGCACATGGTGTATCACAGGAGTATTGAAACGTGTTAGTTTTGAAATTCAGGAAAAACTGAACGAATGCTACTCAGCCCAGTTGGCCTTTGAGGAATTAGCAATTTCTTCCATAAGACTGTTCTGAATGAAACTGTGTGAAATGTTGAAATTATTGATGACAATCTCACAGGCATTGCAAATGGTACTTCATATCTAGCAAACCATGTTTTACTTTGCTGATCTCTTTGGATATTTAAAGCTTGCTTAAAGCTCAAATTTCCAGAGGCTTTCAACTTAAAAGAGACAGTGCAATTGTACTAAATGTTTTATTAATTTAGAAGTAATGCTATAATACTATAAATCATAGTTTACAAACAGCTTTCAAATTATCATTTTCATATTAATGGTCTGGTAATAGCTGTAATTGTAACTACAAATTAGTTAGCTAAGCATTAGTTAGGCTTCCTCAGTCAGATCCTGTGTGAATTGGGCTATTATACATATTATATTGGACACATATTAAAATGTGAAAAAGTATGTGTATTGAATGTTATATGTCTTCCTACTACATTCAGATATGACTTTAAACTGAGTTATGAAAAAGGTATGGTTAATAAAAATACAATTAAAGCTTTTTATAAATGCATAAAACAAAACATCACTGATATTTATCAATGTTGTAATTTTTGTTCATTGCATCTTTTGCTTTCCTGCTCAAATAACAAAGATGCTGCCATAAGTAAAAACATGATACAAGAGATTAAAAGCTAATGCTATTAATATTAAAACCAATTAACAGTTTAAACTCTTGACCAACCCCCCCCCCCCATATTTATAGATTACCTAAATGCTGGCTAATGCATTTAATAGGAGTGCATTCCTTAGCTTGGAAACAACTAAGTGAATGGATATGGTCAATACTGGAGCTGAGATTGGACTCAGTGTACTGTCTTGTGCTTGGAATATATTTCATTTCAGGTCAATTTTCATTAGCATGAGCATTCAGGAAGTTAATTAAAAGCGCTGCTTTGGAATGGGACATGACATGACTGAATCCTAAATAATTTGGCACATAGTACAATTCCATCTCCTGAAATAGAAGGCAATATAGTGACTACAAAGCTGAATTACTGTTGAGAGGTGGAGAACCTATGCCAGTTTCTGGATCAATTTATCAAGTTATTATAGCACAGTATTTCGGAATAAATAAATAAAAATGATATCATGGTTAGAGTGTTGGACTGGAACTGAAGAGACCTCAACTGAATTCTACCCTTAGACATGGAAACTCATTAAGTGACTTTGAACCAGTGCCTTCCTCAAAGTCTAACCTATATCACAGGGATCTTGTATGAAAAATTGGAGGAAAAAGTGTTATGGTACTGTATTGAGCTCCTGGAAGAAAGACAATAAAATTCTAAAATAAAACAAAAAATAAATGTCCCTCTACCTCAGTCTTAGACGTACCTTGAGAACAACATATTTCAGGATAGATTTAATCACTTTATTTATTTATAATATTTCTTTCTTGCTTTCCTCTGATGGACACTATGTATTATAACTATTTTTTCTGTAGCTAAAAGTAGCTGAGAGGCAGCTTGAAATTGTGGTCTGACCTTTTTTCTTGTTTTTAAAAAGAAGGAAATATGTTGTCATTTCATCAATAAACTTAATTCTCCATTGTGTTTGATCTTAAGAAATAAAAGCCAATCCATGGGGGGGTATTTTGTTCCCCAAATTTATAAAAATCATTGAGTTTTCAGACTTCAGCCTCACCATTACAAGATAGATTAAATGTATCACTGGTGAGGGCTTTCTTGGCTTTCATTGCCACGTTTTTAAACAGGCTCCGTAAAGCTTCCTTATGACAAATCCTCGCCCAAAACAAAATTTTGCATTCATGATTTGCAGGTTTCCTTCTTTTCTCTTCTTCCTTACATTTCAAATTTCTCCAAAATTTTCTCCCAGCAGCAAAGAAGACAGAATGCCTACAGCAGTTGATCAGCCTGACATTACCCAAAGCAGATAAAAGTTCACAAGGTAAGTGACTATACTTTGGTCAAATTTAATGTGATTAGAGTTGCTCTCCCTTTTCTAAATGCTACTGCATTGAGAGCTTGATAGTCTCCTGAGTCCAAATTAATTCCCAAAGCGTGAGAAAATAACCTCCGAAAATATCACATAACTTTGAAGCTTTGTCTGACACCTTCCTAACTACAGAGGTGGCAAGAATTTGTCCTTTTGTGAAATTAACTGTGAGTTACACTGAACACAAAGTGCAATATTCCTCCTTCTCCTGAGATTTGGGTCAACTGAATGCACATACCAGGGAAGACGTCATGTCCTATGCTAAACTTATTATTTCTGTTTTAATGAAATAAAATGCCCAAAGTGCAAATTCTACAAGCAAGAAGCTTCTTCTATTATTAGATCAGTACAATCCATTTAACCAGGATACCAGGATAGTACATAGGGGGCTTTCTCCACTGACTTGCAACTGCTGTTAAGTAGTGCTCTGTATGTGCTATGAAGGATTTTGAGCACAATGCTCATGTGACACTCACCTGTACATGGGTAACACCTTATATCGCTTCCTCTCCCCCCTCCCCTGCTTTTCCTCTCTCGATTTATGAAGTGCTACTGTTTTGGTAGATGAAGCCTTAGATGAATGGAGACCTTGTACATGTAAACATAGCCTCTAGGTTTTTTTGGCCAGTCAGTATGTCAAAGTAGTTGCTGCAGAATTCTTTTAGAGAGTTGTTGAGGCCACCTGGGGGGTTATCTGTGTCATCAGGATCACCTGAGCAGTGCATATGGGTGTGGAGCCTTTTGGAACTGCACTACTCAGGTGACCCTGACAACACAGATAAACCTCCAGGTGGCCTCAATGGCTTTCTAAAAGAATGCAAATGACCAGCTGTCTTGAAGGAGTATAAATCCTCCCATTCCTCCACCATCCAGTTAGAGTTGAAGAAGCTTCTTGGATGAGAAGGAAAACATCTTCAAAGAAAAACAAGAAAGTCCAGTTGCCTCATGAAAAAGCACTTTTGGGATAGCTATGACCTGGATGACTGAGAATCTCCATAGACATTTAGATGGGGTTACAAAATTCTTGTACTCAAAGAGTTCCTTTGATGACCAGTCTCCTTTACTTCAGACTGAAAACTTTTGTTGTTGTTCTACAAAACCTTCTACAAGAGACAGAATATGTTTTGTATCTGAAAGGTCTCAGTTTTAATTCTAGCCAATCCACATAGAGCTAAAAGAAATTGTTAGAAATCCTGGATGTCAGTTGCTAGTCAGTGCCAATATTATTGCAATAGATAAATGAGTGGTAGAGGCACCTTCTGATATTCCTGGGTGGAGAAAGTAAAATATATTNAAAAATTATTTTAAAACCAAGTTAAAAATAACCCTTAGGCCAGTCCTGCCAGCTTAAATAGCCATGTCTTGAGGGCGCGGCAGAAGGAGGGGAGATCCGGAATCACCCGGATCTCTGGGGGTAGTTCGTTCCATAGGGTGGGAGCTCCAACCGAGAAGGCCCTCCCCCTGGGGGTCGCCAGCCGGCACTGTCTGGCTGATGGTACCCTGAGGAGACCCTCTCTGTGGGAGCGTATCGGCCGGTGGGAGGTAATCTGAGGCAGCAGGCGGTCCCGGAGATAACCAGGTCCGATGCCATGGAGCGCTTTGAAGATGATAATCAACACCTTGAAGCGCACCCGGAAAGCCACTGGCAGCCAGTGCAGCTCGCGCAGCAGCGGCGTTACATGGGAGCGACGAGTCACTCCCAACACCGCCCGCGCGGCTGCATTCTGGACTAACTGGAGCCTCCGAGTGCTCCTCAAGGGGAGCCCCATGTAGAGAGCATTGCAGTAGTCCAGGCGGAGTAGATGAAAGGAGTGCTATCTCCTTTCATCTACTATATATGTAGATGAAAGGAGATAGCACTCCAACAACATTCTAAATTGAATTTAAGTTAGAATTTTGTTATGCTCAAAGCAGTCAGTCTTTACATTCCTCTTCATTTCTTTTGGCCTATATCACTACCTGGTCTACTTTTATGTTTGTTTATTGAAATAAAAATTGCCCAACAGATCTTGCAAGTCTAATTTTTGGAGACTTATAGCTGTCTCTCATCTCTATCCCTCCTCAGTTCCCAATATATGCAGTTGAATTTCTAAAGGATGAAGGGAAGTATAGAAAAAAAAGAGGGATTTCCCCCCCTCTAAATAACCCTGTCAAGAAAATCTTAAATATTCTAATTCAAAGCTGTCTTTGTTCAATCAAATGTTTGTTTGATGGTGCTCAATTTAAATTATTTATATTTATTTCATATTTTCTCAAACCCTATATATTGATATGGATTAACATGCTGTGAGTGTGTGTGATAAGTTCATCTCAGCTAGAAAGCCTGGACTTAATAGAAAAAGTTAAGCAATAAGTGCAAAAGGAATATATTGTGATTTGGTGTTTAGAAAGAATGACCAAGGATTGACTTGCAAAGAAGAATGAATGGGAGAGGGCAGAAGAGATAGCAAATCATAGTTATGTGAAGTTGATGAGATGCTGGAAAGGAAACCTGTGTGAAGTTTAAAGAATAAAAGGCAGCGTTTGAAAAAGAGTACAAATTTCGTGGAAGCAAGATTGCTGGTAGGAGAAAAAGGGATGGAGAGAGAGATGTTGATGTTGGTGTGAATTAGTTGTACTGTATTTCCTTTTTTATTCTCATGCCTTTATTTAGCTTATGATTTCTTATTCCCTTTATGTGCTTTGCATAACACTATCTATTCGACCCTCTCCCAAGCTTTAGGGAATTGAACAGCCCCCTGTTCCTAAGAGTTTGATTTGAAAGAAATCAAAACCAAAGAGATTTAGTCAGGACAATTTTTAAAACAATAACTTGAACTAGCACTCTCATTTGCAGAGTTGAAGCAAAAGCTGATAAAGCAGCAGGAAGAAAAAGTAAGAAAGAAAAGGAAGAGGAAAAAGCTGCCCAGGATCAGCTCATTTTTTGAAATTACAAATTAGATGATTTAGGGGGAAAAAATAAAGTACAATATTCACATAATGTTTGTTGAGTGAATATTTTTCTACAAATCAAATGGTCATTAAAACACATCCAGAATACTGTTAACTAAAGTGCATTCAATTGTTGAAGAGGTCAGGATAGCCACCAACAACAATTCTCATGCCTCCCTGGATTCTCAGATATTTCACACGGAAGCCATTTTAGCAACTCT